>NC_083289.1:39198843-39443843 GCF_963506605.1 Zootoca vivipara | reverse complement strand
TTGGGTTTTTTTAATAAAAGAAAAGTGTTCCAGGATAAAACTATCCTCCCAACCTAAGGTACCATACTTATACTCAAAGTAGTCAGTCATACAATATACTGTTGTTGTTTAGTCGTTTACTCGTGTCCGACTCTTCGTGACCCCATGGACCAGAGCATGCCAGGCACTCCTGTCTTCTCCTTCATGGACCACTGCCTTGTTGTGGCAAAGGGGCTTGAATAACTCAGAGAAGCTATGAGCTATGCCATGCAGGGCCACCCAAGACGGACAGGTCATAGTAGAGAGTTTTGACTAAACGCGGTCCACCTGGAGCAGGAACTGGCAAGCCACTCCAGTATCCCTGCCAAGAAAACTCCATGGACAAAAACAACAAACAGTATAAGCTAAATAGCAAAAAAGAAGAAGAACCTAACAACATTAAAATATTACAGCAACAACATCAAATTATGGTGTTTTCACATGGGGGCCTTCATATTGCCAACAGGCCATTGGCAGCAGGGTTTGTTTGTTTGTTTAACAAATAAATCTGGATTAAATGGTGCCACATAAATTGGCCATTGTGAAGAAGACAGGAGTTCTGCACATTCTAGAAAGTTGAGCACACATGCTTGATTTCTGTGATCATGGTGAGTCAAAGAAAGCTGGAATACGGAAATCAATGTGATGTTGGATTGAGATGCCCTTCCTCCAGGCCACCATACGGTAGGTTTGTGAGAGAAAGAGCACCATCAGCATAGAGTGTGCCACAGCTTATTGGCCGGGCTGAATTTCTGAAACAATCATCAGTGTGAAATGGTTGTTGTTGTTGTTGTTGTTGTTTAGTCATTTAGTCATGTCCGACTCTTTGTGACCCCATGGACCATAGCACACCAGGCACTCCTGTCTTCCACTGCCTCCCGTAGTTTGGTCAAACTCATGTTCGTAGCTTCGAGAACACTGTCCAACCATCTCATTCTCTCTTGTCCCCTTCTCCTTGTGCCCTCCATCTTTCCCAACATCAGGGTCTTTTCCAGGGAGTCTTGTCTTCTCATGAGGTGGCCAAAGTATTGGAGCCTCAGCTTCACGATCTGTCCTTCCAGTGAGCACTCAGGGCTGATTTCCTTCAGAATGGATAGGTTTGATCTTCTTGCAGTCCATGGGACTCTCAAGAGTCTCCTCCAGCACCAGAATTCAAAAGCATCAATTCTTCGGCGATCAGCCTTCTTTATGGTCCAGCTCTCACTTCCATACATCACTACTGGGAAAACCATAGCTTTAACTATATGGACCTTTGTCGGCAAGGTGATGTCTCTGCCTTTTAAGATGCTGTCTAGGTTTGTCATTGCTTTTCTCCCAAGAAGCAGGCGTCTTTTAATTTTGTGACTGCTGTCACCATCTGCAGTGATCAAGGAGCCCAAGAAAGTAAAATCTCTCACTGCCTCCATTTCTTCCCCTTCTATTTGCCAGGAGGTGATGGGACCAGTGGCCATGATCTTGGTTTGTTTTTGTTTTTTTTATTTTGAGCTTCAGACCATATTTTGCGCTCTCCTCTTTCACCCTCATTAAAAGGTTCTTGAATTCCTCCTCACTTTCTGCCATCAAGGTTGTGTCATCTGCATATCTGAGGTTGTTGGTATTTCTTCCGGCAATCTTAATTCCGGCTTGGGATTCATCCAGTCCAGCCTTTCGCATGATGAATTCTGCATATAAGTTAAATAAGCAGGGAGACAATATACAGCCTTGTCGTACTCCTTTCCCAATTTTGAACCAATCAGTTATTCCCTATCCAGTTCTAACTGTAGCTTCTTGTCCCACATAGAGATTTCTCAGGAGACAGATGAGGTGATCAGGCACTCCCATTTCTTTAAGAACTTGCCATAGTTTGCTGTGGTCGACACAGTCAAAGGCTTTTGCATAGTCAAACTCCATGGACAAAGTGTGAAATGGCACAAGCATTAAAGAGTAACAAGACCTTACAGTGCTTCTTCTGTTAGATTCCACATGAATACATCCATGTTGATGTGTTGTTGTCTTTTCTCTTCTCATGCTTATTCCTTCAGCTGACGCTCCTCAAGATCCTGTCTGAAAACAAGACAGAAGCATCCATGAAGCTGGCTTGTGACCCAAACCTGAATCTCTTCTTTGTTTTCAGGGCTAGAAATAAGTTGCAAAGGTAAGGTGTTGTTGGCCTTGGCGTTTTACTCAGAGTAGGACCACTGAAATTAATGGACTTTGGTTGTTCCTGTGGGTCTATTCTGAGTTGGACTAGCGTTGGCTATAATCCAATGAAGTCCATCGTTCTTTGACTTCCCAAAATGTTGGGTTGCTGGCACTTACTGAGATACAGAGGTTAGATGATGTCTGTTATTTATTAAGCATTCATTCGGATTAGTTTGTGGAGAGGTTAGAGTAGACGATGTTGCATCGAGCAAGTGTTATTCCACACTTTCCAGTGTATTTTCCTGTACTTTCCTTATCACACAAGGATAAGGGCGGAGTAGCAGGTTTGTTTCACAAGAGCACCAAGCCAGCTGTATTTGCAAACCCTGAATTTGCTGGTTGAATCCCACCTGGTTGTGGTGACAGCCAAGAAGCACCTTCAGAGAGATAGCTAATCCCTTAACACAGAGCTTTCCAAACTTTTCATGTTGGTGACACACATTTTAGACAGGCATCATTTTGCGTGACACAGTAATTCAGTTTTACTAGCAAACCAGAGGTTAAACCATGGGTAGGCAAACTAAGGCCTGGGAGCCGGTTCTGGCCCAATCGCCTTTTAAATCCAGCCTGCAGACAGTCTGGGAATTAATGTGTTTTTACATGAGTAGAGGGACCCAGATGGCGCTGTGGTTAAACCACTGAGCCTAGGGCTTGCCAATCAGAAGGTCGGTGGTTCGAATCCCTGTGACAGGGTGAGCTCCCGTTGCTTGGTCCCAGCTCCTGCCAACTTAGCAGTTCGAAAGCACGTCAAAATGCAAGTAGATAAATAGGAACCGCTACAGCGGGAAGGTAAACGGCGTTTCCGTGTGCTGCTCTGGTTTGCCAGAAGCGGCTTTGTCATGCTGGCCACATGACCTGGAAGCTATACGCCGGCTCCCTCGGCCAATAATGCGAGATGAGCGCGGAACCCCAGAGTCGGTCACGACTGGACCTAATGGTCAGGGGTCCCTTTACCTTTTACCTTACATGAGTAGAATGTGTCCTTTTATTTAAAATAACCCATCTCTGGGTTATTTGTGGGGCATAGGAATCCGTTCATATGTTTTTTTCAAAATATAGTCCAGCCCCCCACAAGGTCTGAGGGACAGTGGACCAGCCCCCTGCTGAAAAAGTTTCCTGACCCCTGGGTTAAACTAACCTTTTTCCAGTGTAGGGAGGAGCATGGGGAGCAATTGCACGACACACCTACACACTGCAGCCGACAAACTAAAGTGTCGCAACCCACAGTTTGGAAAGCTCTGCCTTAGCACATCTGGTTGAAGATTCTCTCTCTTTCTCCTCCAGTGAAGAATTGCATATCAGATGTCTCCAGAACCTGCCATTTCTCCTTCAGTATTTCCCCAGCACGGCTGAAGTTTCCTCGAAGGTAATTGCTCCAGTTAAGTCTCGTCCACCACAGATTTTGCTAACTGCATCTTGCATTAGGAAAGGAATTGGGGGAGAGGAAACCTGCTGATATCACCATGTTGTTAATTCAAATCTATGGTGTGATCACATTTGGAATGATTTGTTGCCTCACCCCAATATTATAGAGTTGGACAAGGTTCAGATTTGGGCAGCCAAAATGACCAAGACGATTGAACTACTGCCCTGTGAAGAAAGGTTTCAGAATTGGTGACATTTTAGTTTAGAGAAAAGGAGACATGATAGAAGTTTATACAATTATGAATGGTGTGGAAACAGGGGATAGGTAAAAAAAAAATTCTCCCTCCCTCAAAACACTAAAACCTTTGGGGATCCAATGAAGCGAAATGCGTGAAGATTCAGGTCAGACAAGAGAAAGTCCTCTGCACGACACATGGTCCAAACCATAGGTGCCAAGTTCCGGATTGAAAAATCCGGGATCAGCAGCGCCGCGGCACCAGAAGTCGCTTCTACGCCCTTCCGGACATGTGTAGAAGCAAATTCTGATGCTGCTGTGCCCATTTCCAAAATGTCCGCAATGCCAGAAGTCGCTTCTATGCACTTCCAGGCATGCATAGAAGCGACTTCTGGCGCTGCAGTCATTTTGGAAATGGGCACAGCAGCATCGGAAGTCACTTCTATACATGTCTGGAAGTGTGTAGAAGCGACTTCTGGTGCTGCAGACATTTTGGAAATGGGCACAGCGGCACAGGAAGACGCTTCTACGCATGTCCGGTAGTGCGTAGAAGCGACTTCCAGTGCCGGCGCAGCACCAGAAGAACATGGCCACCGGCAGCAGCTCCGTAATCCGGGGGAATATGGGGTATTTTGCCATTCGGGACATCTGCGGGAAACGGTAAGAAAATACGGGGGTTTCCCAGGGAAAACGGGGTACTTGGCAGCTATGGTCCAAACTAAGGATCTCACTCTCAAAGAAGGCAGTGATAGCCACCTGCTTGGATGGCTTTGAACGAGGATTAGAGAAGGCTGGCATTAGCCATGATTAATATGTTCTGCTGCCACTGTCAGAGGCATTATGCCTCTGAATGCCAGTTGCGGGGAACTGCAGGTGAGCAAAGTGGTGCTGCTCTCAGGTAAAACTTGCAGGCTTCCCACAGGCATCTGGTCAGCAGCTTTGAGAAAAGGATACTGGACTAGATGGGCCATTGGCCTGATCCAGTAGGCTTGTCTTTAAGTTCTCAGAGTGATGGCCAGGGCCTGAACATATAACAGATGCTGCTGCCCTGTACCTGCTATAAAGGAAAATGAAAGAAAGGATTGGGGTTCTCCTGGGGACCTGTGAGTGGCAGCAAAGGGGGGGGGGTGAAATACTTTGGTCTTTCAAATTTCAGCAGTGCCCTGTCTGAGGCCAAAATTCAACAACCTCCCATCTGTCTCTCGCCTTCCGTCGTTCTGCACTCGTACTATGCCATAGTTGGAGGGCCCTGCAGTGCCACACACACACACCCCAGCTCAGCACCCAGTGAAGGGAAACTGGTCACACTGCCCAAAATTTGCCTCTGGTGAAGAAATACATTGAGGGGAGGGCAAAGTCTTTTGCTGTTGATGTTTAAATATCCTCTGCAATTCCTTTAGATAAATTATTCTACCAAAGAAGCAGAAGGAAAATTTTCCATCCAGATGGAAAATAAGGATTTCCTTGTTTCGACGAAGCTAGCATTTACTGGGAGGAACCACACACAAGTCCTTGAACTGATGCACAGTGTACCCCAGGTTGGTGGGATCACTTTTTAACATGAAATTTTTTAATCCATGCAAACAAGGCAATGAGGAGGCGGTGAATAACCGCTTTGAGGTTTCTGGGTGTACGACTCAGGAATCTTGGCATAACAAAGAATGCTGAACCTCCTTTTTTTTATGTCAGTTAGCAATCGTTCCAAGGCGACTTGTTCTCACAACAGCTTACCAAAAAAGCAAGAGAACCCAAGTTTTGAGGTGTGTTGCATTATGGGATGGCAAAGAAGCAAAACTCGCAGGCAGCTACACTGGAGTCTTCCCAAAGATATATGGAGGTCATGAAGTGCAGGGTAAGTTTCTATAAAACTCTGCGGCGAGCAATGATAGAAGCGAAATGGCCAAAGCTCAGTGTGAAAGCACGCGGTTTAAGCAGAGCTTCCAAGGTTCAGTCCCTGCCATCTCCTGTTAAAAGCATCCAGGTGGGATGGTGGTTAAGATCATTGGGGTTAGATGAGACGGCAAAGCTGACATGTTAATTACAGAAAAAGCATTGTTGATATTTAGCAAAGATTGGAAACTCTTTATGGACTTTTTGCATGAAAAAGACAAAGACCTTGTGATATCTGGGTTTGACTGAAGAAAATATTGGTTTTTAGAAAGTAAAATAGTTGGGCGTTACCTCAGAGTGGATGTTTTGAATAACTTTCTACCTATAGCTGACAGATGAGGAATCAAAAGTTCTCACCTCTCTCTCTCTTTTGCTTTTCTCTTTCCTTCCTTTTTTCTTCTCCCATTTTTTGGTTTGTGTTTTCATTTAGATTAGTTTTTTCTCTCTTTGATAATCTAAAAAGATATTGGGTATTTGATATTAAACTTTGTGTGTGTGTGTGTGTGTGTGTTTGTGTGTGTGTATTCAAACTTTAATAAAAATCTATTGGGGGGAAGTATCCAGGTTACAAGTGAAGAGAAAGAAAGATGGGAAAGCCAAGTGACTTGCTCTATTCGAGGACAGGGGACCATAGCAGTGGTAGAGCATCTGCCTTGCATTCAGAAGGTCTCAGGTTCAATCCCTGACACCTCCAGATACTTTCCTAATTGAAAGAAAAGCCCATGTTCAGAGAGACCTTTTCAAATCCAGCACCATTGGCCTCATTCAAAGGGTAGATACTGTGGATGTTCAACTTTCCCGTCATGTGTTTCCTGGACATGTAAGAATATGAACTTGAAGATGACGTAGAAGTCATTCAAAGTTCCACACCCACCCACCCCAAATGAGCTTAATTCACATTCAGTTCACCTGGCCATTATAGGGACTGCTTTAAGGTGTGGTTTGGAGATTTTTGAACTTCCTTAAATCCAACTGGTTTGTTCCAAGCACTGGGCATCGTGTCTAATAGGAAACGTGGCTTATTTTCCATTTCAGTGGAGATCTGCCACCCTCTCTCAATCCCTTTTCCTCAGCGCTCCACACTCCGCTTGCATGTGGAGCACTCTGGACGTAGCCACAGAGACAACGTCATCATTGGTTGGGACGCAAAGGAACAGGTAACAGAAATGACAGTTAGCTTTTCCATTCATTCAGCGCTACACCCTTAGACCCTGCTCTGGAAAGCTATTGCCTCCTCAGTTATAGCCACCAACACGCCAAGTTCAGACAACATGGAAACACAGATTGCAAGTTTCTCATCCAGAAGGTCCCATGCTCATTTTCCAGTATCACCAGTTAAAACAGGGTTGAGGAGTGTTTTCCAACCCGAGGGCCACCTACCTCTCTAGACAACCTTCTACGGGCCACATGCTGTTGGTGGGTGGGGCCAGAAGCAAAAATAGACAGAGCAAGGAATGTATAAATATTGCCCCTTGTACAATAGAGCAGCTTCTCCACAGATTCTTGCACCTTTCTTTCTTCTCCATCCAGCAGACAAGGGAAGTGATCATAGTTCCTTTGTACACATACCTGGCTCCTTCCCTTTGGCTTAGTAATCCTCTGCTGTTTCCACTATATAGCTTTAAACAGCCTTTCTGGCCTCATAAGCCCTGCTCCTGTCTAAACCTCCCAAAACTTCAACAATAAAAAATTAGTTATATCTTTTCCATTTGTATGTAAATCTATACATTTTGTGTTTTATATTGAATCACCCTGTGATCTTCGGATGAAGTGTGGTATATTATGATATTTATTAATATAAAAAGGTAAAGGGACCCCTGACCATTAGGTCCAGTCGTGACCGACTCTGGGGCTGCGCGCTCATCTCGCATTATTGGCCGAGGGAGCCGGCGTATAGCTTCCAGGTCATGTGGCCAGCATGACAAAGCCGCTTCTGGCAAACCAGAGCAGCACATGGAAACGCCGTTTACCTTCCCGCTGTAGCGGTTCCTATTTATCTACTTGCATTTTGACGTGCTTTCGAACTGCTAGGTTGGCAGGAGCTGGGACCAAGCAACGGGAGCTCACCCCGTCACAGGGATTCGAACCGCCGACCTTCTGATCAGCAAGCCCTAGGCTCAGTGGTTTAACCACAGCGCCACCTGGGTCCCAATGATTTATTAATATAACCAATAATAAACAATAAACAATATAATTTAATAATAATAATAATAATAATAATAATAATAATAATAATAATAGATTACTATTGCCACCACTTGTTTAACCTCTATTTCTGATTATGGCAACAGGTCTCTGTGTCGTCTTCTCTCAAGTTTGGAAAAGAGCGTGTCTATTACTACGCTGCTGTGGCTCACCCTTTTAACTTCACCCTGAATCACATGGAGGTTAGCTCTCTCACCGAAAGCAGAAGAGGCGCCTACAACCAGCAGGTAAATTGACCGGATGGATCACCCAAAGCAATTAATGGTGCAATCCTATAGATAACTATCCAAAAAGAAGTCCTGTTCTGGAAACTGGATAACAGGACGCAGCTGTGTATGCCTGATAATGTATAGGATTTTTTCCCTCCCAATTGAACTGGGTTGTGTAAAGCAGGGATGGGGAACATGTGGCCCTCCGAATCTTGCTGAATTACAACTCCCATAATCCCTGACTCTCAGCCATGCTGGCTTGGGTAGACAGGAGGTTTCACAGGTTCCCATCCCTGCGACAAGGGCTGGCACATGCATTGTTGTTGTTGTTGTTGTTGTTGTTGTTGTTGTTGTTGTTGTTGTTGTTGTTTAGTCGTTTAGTCGTGTCCGACTCTTCGTGACCCCATGGACCAGAGCACGCCAGGCACTCCTGTCTTCCACTGCCTCCCGCAGTTTGGTCAAACTCATGTTCGTAGCTTCGAGAACACTGTCCAACTATCTCGTCCTCTGTCGTCCCCTTCTCCTAGTGCCCTCAATCTTTCCCAACATCAGGGTCTTTTCCAGGGAGTCTTTTCTTCTCATGAGGTGGCCAAAGTATTGGAGCCTCAGCTTCACGATCTGTCCTTCCAGTGAGCACTCAGGGCTGATTTCCTTCAGAATGGAGGGTTTGATCTTCTAGCAGTCCATGGGACTCTCAAGAGTCTCCTCCAGCACCATAATTCAAAAGCATCAATTCTTCGGCGATCAGCCTTCTTTATGGTCCAGCTCTCACTTCCATACATCACTACTGGGAAAACCATAGCTTTAACTATATGGACCTTTGTCGGCAAGGTGATGTCTCTGCCTTTTAAGATGCTGTCTAGGTTTGTCATTGCTTTTCTCCCAAGAAGCAGGCGTCTTTTAATTTCGTGACTGCTGTCACCATCTGCAGTGATCAAGGAGCCCAAGAAAGTAAAATCTCTCACTGCCTCCATTTCCTCCCCTTCTATTTGCCAGGAGGTGATGGGACCAGTGGCCATGATCTTAGTTTTTTTGATGTTGAGCTTCAGACCATATTTTGCGCTCTCCTCTTTCACCCTCATTAAAAGGTTCTTTAATTCCTCCTCGCTTTCTGCCATCAAGGTTGTGTCATCTGCATATCTGAGGTTGTTGATATTTCTCCCGGCAATCTTAATTCCGGCTTGGGATTCATCTAGTCCAACCTTTCGCATGATGAATTCTGCATATAAGTTAAATAAGCAGGGAGACAATATACAACCTTGTCGTACACCTTTCCCAATTTTGAACCAATCAGTTGTTCCATATCCAGTTCTAACTGTAGCTTCTTGTCCCACATAGAGATTTCTCAGGAGACAGATGAGGTGATCAGGGACTCCCATTTCTTTAAGAACTTGCCAAAGTTTGCTGTGGTCGACACAGTCATAGGCTTCAAACGAGAAGGAGGCGCAGCGCAGAGTCCTCGGAGGTGGCCTCCCGCTGCTGCCACGGTCCGCTTGGCACTCCCGGGCCCTTGGAGAGGCTCTGGAGGGGGACGCTGGAGGGACCTAGCGCCAGGGCGCTGGATGGGCTTAAGATGGCCCTGCTGGGTATGATCATGTGAACACAGCCTGTCATTCTATCCTGCTGTTTTCCAGGAGGTCAAGGCAGCTTGCACCCATTTCTCTAAATGCTAATCACTTTGTCCCTTAGGGGCTCATAACCCTAGGGTATGCTCTCTCCCCCCCCCTTCCAAGTGAATATTGCTCTTGCCATGCTTCTTTGTCTCAAACTTAGTTCAGCATTTCTTTTTCTGACTTTAGGTGTGGCTGGCTTGGGACGATGGGCAACCCGCCCACTTGAAATTTACATTCGGAGACAAGTCCCAGACCAACATCACACTTTGGGATGCTTGTATCACAGCTTCCTCCAGCCAGGTACAAATGTTTTTATTGGCATTTTCAGCTAATATTTTAGGCAGTCTGTGGCAAACCGGTTAGAGGTCCTTTGTTCTAGAAAGCGGTATGTGCATTTTTTTTTCCTTTATTTTTTTTTGTTATATAAAAGACTGCATCGCATCACTGCAGCTATGCCCACCCAAAGTGAACATAGAGCATTGGAAGCTGCCTTATACCCCAGTTCACCATTGGTTCATCTAGCTCAATGTTGTCTACACTGACTGGCAGCAGCTCTCCAGAGTTTCAGGGAGACGTATCTCTCAGTGCCAGATGGAGGGGCCAGGGATTGAAGCTGAGATCTTCTGCAGGCAAACAGGTGTCCTGCCCCTGAACCACACATCTTCTCCAAAGTAATAACCAATGTTTCTCATTCATAATTTCTGCAGCTTCAGAATGTTCTAAGCCTTGCAAGTCTCCAGGCCTGCGGGTCCCTTGAGCAGACGGCAGCCTTGTTGAGTCAGCACTTGGACCTGAAGTGGGATGGCAAAAAAATTGTGCAGAATCTGACATATGAGGTGGAATCTTCTTTATTCTGTTGCATGAAATTGAGTACAGTTTTTTGGGGGGACAGGAGGTGGGCAGGTGTGGAGGACGCCCTGGTCCTGAATGGGGTAACTGTGCCTCTGAAGGACCAGGTGCGCAGCCTGGGAGTCATTTTGGACTCACAGCTGTCCATGGAGGCGCAGGTCAATTCTTTGTCCAGAGCAGCTGTTTATTAGCTCCATCTGGTACGCAGGTTGAGATCCTACCTGCCCGTGGAGTGGTATGTGCTCTAGTTATCTCCCGCTTGGATTATTCCAATGCGCTCTACGTGGGACTACCTTTGAAGGTGACTAGGGAACTACAATTAATCCAGAATGCGGCAGCTAGACTGGTGACTGGGAGCAGCCGCCGAGACCACATAACACCGGTCTTGAAAGACCTGCATTGGCTCCCAGTACGTTTCCGAGCACAATTCAAAGTGTTGGTGCTGTCCTTTAAAGCCCTAAATGGCCTCGGTCCAGTATACCTGAAGGAGCATCTCCACCTCCATCGCTCTGCCCGGACACTGAGTTCCAGCTCCAAGGGCCTTCTGGTGGTTCCCTCACTGTGAGAAGTGAAGTTACAGGGAACCAGGCAGAGGGCCTTCTTGGAAGTGGCGCCCGCCCTGTGGAATGCCCTCCCACCAGATGTCAAGGAAATAAACAACTATCTGACTTTTAGAAGACATCTGAAGGCAACCCTGTTTAGGGAAGTTTTTAATGCTCAATGTTTTATTGTGTTTTTAATATTCTTTTGGGAACTGCCCAGATGGGCAGGGTATAAATTGTTGTTGTTGTTGTTGTTGTTGTTGTTGTTGTTGTTACATCACTTGGAGAAAATTGCTTTCATGAACAAGGCTGGGGTAGGGCAGGATTTGCTTTTTGATATATTTTCATGGCCCTTGAGCCTGTTCTGCTATTTATTTATTTATTCTTGTTCTGATGGTGCCGAATGTTTCCCATAAGATCCGTAGGCTTGTGTCCATGGCTTCCACCAAATAATCCTGGGAGCTGGAGCTTCCCCCTCACAGAGCTACAATTCTCAGCACCTTCAACAAACTACCACTCCCAGGATTCTTTGAGAGAAGCAATTTGCTTCAGATGTGTGGTGCGGATCTGCCTGAATTGGCAGGTATGTGACTGAATCCCGTCCCAAAAGAGCGACAGTCTGGGAGCACTCTTAAGAGCCATTATTAAACAACCTGAGAGTAGTACTCATCAGTGACTGCAGACATCAGAAATGCAGGAACTTTTTGAGCTCCTGTTCCATTTTCCTTTTTTTAAAAAATGCAGAAAAGTAAGTCATTGCACCTGGATAAAATTCAGGTGGAAGCCATTTTGGAAAACATCTTTTCGACTCCATGTTCCAGTCAGCATATCTTGGGGGAAATTGAAACAGACTATTCAGCTTGGCTTCGTCATTTTGCGAGCCTCAGAATCTGCGATCTTCCAGAGGTAAGTGATGTGTTGCCATTGCTTTCAAATACATACCTGCCTACAAAGCCCCACTGAAAGGAAGGGGGGCTTCCTTCTGAACGAACATGAATAGGACTTCCCCGCCATGTTCATGCCTCTGTTTTGCAGAGAACAGCCCTCTCTCAGTCTGAAAGCATCCTATGTTATTAGATGGGCAGCCAGGTCCAAGCCCGGCTTAAAAGATAAAGAATCCCAGAATCGTAGAGTTGGAAGGGACCCACGAGGGTCATCTATGCCAACCCTCTGCGGGGCAGGAATCTTTTGCACAGCATGGGGCTCAAACCCAGGACCTTGAGATTAAAAGCCTCATGCTCTACCAACTGAGCTATATCCCTAAGAAGGGAGGGCAGGAGGGTCTTGAAGTTGCCCATCAAACAGCAGCTGGCTGAGCAAGCAGGCACACTCTGCACCAGGTCGCTGTCTTCCCCACTGCATGGGAATCATTGTTTCTCTGTGTTCCCTTACGGAGGCAGTGAGTGTACCACTGACTACCAGTTCCTGGGAAACGCAAGTAGGGAGAAAGTAAGTAGGGAGAACTGCACAGAAGTCCTTCTTGTGGGCTCTCTATAGGCCTGTTATAAGAACAACTGCTCCCTTTCACTTATGGGGTATTCCAGAGCCTGTATAGAGTCCTTAAGTGGGTTCCCTATCGGTAGGAGAAAATAACAGAGGCCAACCAGAGTATATTGAGAAGCAAAGCGGCTAGTAAGCAGCTCCAATACTTTGGCCACCTCATGAGAAGAGAAGACTCCCTGGAAAAGACCCTGATGTTGGGAAAAATTGAGGGCACAAGGAGAAGGGGATGACAGAGGATGAGATGGTTGGACAGTGTTCTCAAAGCAACCAAGATGAGTCTATCCAAACTGCGGGAGGCAGTGGAAGACAGCAGTGCCTGGCGTGCTCTGGTCCATGGGGACAGGAAGAGTCGGACACGACTAAACAACAACAACAACAACCCTGATCGTTATTAAAGGAACTGTTGCAACAGGGTCCCCACTCACCACACACAGGAGGGAGGAGAACCCTGAACAATGGTGCACAAGCACTTACCGGTATATAGACTTTTGAAATTGCCCACCCTATAGCCCAAGCCCCCCCCCAACAAAAAATCATACATACATCACAGAAGGAGGCGATCTGCAGCAGAAATCCTGCCTGCCAGGAGAACTGATAGTGCATTACCTAGGCAATCTGGCCATTCTTTTGTGATCGTTAATACTTTAGTTCCTGAGTTCAGGTTACAGGCTCACTGGATTCATACACAAATACGCCCTTAAGACAGGATTCGCAAGCAAAAAGACAATGGGAAGGCTTTCCCTATTTGCCTCCCTTACTGCAGAGGAATATCTGAGGTCATTGGGAGAGTCAAAATGGCTTCAGGATTGCTCTCCCATACTATTTCAGGCACATGGTTCACATATTTAGATATGTGTGTATTTATGGATATTTATTCTCTTTCTGAGACCTTAAAAGTCTTATGACAGGCCTCTAGTTGGCCCATGTGAGAACAGGATGCAGGACTAGATGGGTCTTTGGCCTGATCCAGCAGGGCTTTGCTCATGTTCCATTCCAGCTATAGTCATTATTTCTAAATTGGCATCTATACACAGCAGTTACCATATGCAATTTTTATGCAAACCTTTTGCGGGGTACATTTCCTCTTTGGGGGCACCCTGCCTGTCAACACTTGGAAGCAGTATCAAAGAGGTATCATTCCTACCCACCGTGACACATGCCTATCCCCCACCCTTTACTTTACTCTGTGTCTCTGGTAATTCCATCCGCTCTGTTTTCCTAGGCAATTGCACTCTCTGGGAAACACCAGCTAAACAAGGGAGGTTTTCTCTGGCGATCAGAAGGCAAACTCAGCCTTGCTGGCGGCGAGGGGTCCATCACGGCCGCCTTAAGAAATCGTAGCACAGCCGAAGAGAGGAACTATTCGACAGAATTTTCAGTGAGTTGTGGGGCAGGAGAGCCTTTATTCATCCGTTTGTTTATTTGTATAACATGTGACTTGGGCCCAGGCTACATGAGATATCATATCTCCTTATACAAACCTGCCTGGGTGCTAAGACCCTCATGGGAGCAACTTCTCTCAGGCCTGTTGACATCAGAGCTCAGATTGGTGGCGACACCAAAGGAAGCCTTTTCTGTGGCACCTCCCCTATTGTGGAATTCCCTCCCAAGAGACGCTAGACTGGCTCCCACTTTGCTATCTCCTGTTTAGGCAGGCCTTCAGAAACTAAGGCACAGACCATGCCAAACATTGGACTGCTGTCAGGGCAAATTGTATTTTAATTGTAGGGCTGCCACACATCTGGGAATCAGGCTCCCTTTTTGGGGAACAGCTCCCAACTCAAGCTCGACAACTTCAACACACACACACACACACACACACACACCCAATAAATAACAAACAAAAAGCTCAGCAACTTTGACCAAAACAAAAAGCTCAACTGAAGCAAGGCAAATTTCAACTTTGTCTGGATTTTCACTTTTGGCAACCTTTGTAGGCATTAAATATACTGCAATGTACTTTAATTGTTATTCTTAACTAATTTGTTCTTATTATTCTACAGTGTCTTTTATATTATGGTTGTTTTTTAATGTTACAAGCCGCCTTGAATCGCAGCTTCAGAGAAAGGAGGAATAGAAATATATTAAATGAATAAATAATGCTTTTCTTTATTGGGTGGTCTCAGGTCCCAATGAGGTAGTGCTCACCTCCTGCTTGTGGTCTTCCAGAGAGTTGTACTTTTCACCACAGTGGGAAACAGGACTCTGGACTGAATATCCCTTCGGTCTGATGCAGCAGGCATTTAAGTTCCAGTGGCAGGCAAAGGGTTAAACACTCTCTCATTTCCCTTCCCTTAAGTTCCAATGGCAGCCAAAGGGTTAAGCACTCTCTAATTTCCCTTCCCGTAAGTTCCAATGGCAGGCAAAAGGGTTAAGCACTCTCTCATTTCCCTTCCCTTAAGTTCCAATGGCAGGCAAAGGGTTAAGCGCACTCTCATTTCCCTTCCCGTAAGTTCCAATGGCAGGCAAAGGGTTAAGCACTCTCTCATTTCCCTTCCCGTAAGTTCCAATGGCAGGCAAAGGGTTAAGCGCACTCTCATTTCCCTTCCCTTAAGTTCCAATGGCAGGCAAAGGGTTAAGCACTCTCTCATTTCCCTTCCCGTAAGTTCCAATGGCAGGCAAAGGGTTAAGCACTCTCTCATTTCCCTTCCCGTAAGTTCCAATGGCAGGCAAAGGGTTAAGCACTCTCTCATTTCCCTGCCCTTCCTTTGATGCAGATTTCTCCCTCCCAACAGAACTGTTGCAAGAGAAAGGACTGCCTGGCCTTTCTTGCCCACCCCTGCTACATAACATGCAATTTGCCCCAACAATCCTGCATCAGTCATAACTATTTGAGTTCAAAAAATTACCTTCTTCCGCCACCCTTATTGCAAATGAGCATGCACTGCCACCTGGTGGTAAAGGTATTCAGGTGCATAGCCTATACTGTGTAGATAATTTGAAGAGGGGGAGCTTTAAAATTACTAGCACCGTAGCTGGGTGGGTATGAGCAGAATTCAGTCAGGGCCTAGTGCCTTCTCACCTTACCAGTCCAAATCACCATTCGCTCTGAGGAAAGGTTGTGGTGTTTGGGACTCTCTTGTTTATAGAAGAGGAGAGGAACAGGTGACATAACAGAGTAGTATAAAATTATGTGTGACATGGGGAATGTGGTTACAGGTAGGTAGCCGTGTTTTAACAGGTAGGTAGCCATCTCTGTTTCAAGTGTATCTGAAGAAGTGTGCATGCACACGAAAGCTCATACCAAAATAAAAACTTAGTTGGTCTTTAAGGTGCTACTGAAGGAATTTTTTTATTATGGGGAATGTGGGTACAGGATTTTTTTAAAAAATGCCTCCTTCTCTCATTCCAAAGAAGATGAATGCTGGAAGATTCAGGACAGAGAAAACTAAGTCATCTTTCACGCACCAAATTGTTAAACTATGGAACTCACTCCCACAGGAGGGCAGGGATGGCCGCCAAGTGGGATGTCTTTAGAAGATAAATGGGCAAATTTATGGAGGAGAAAGTTATTGATGGCTACTTGTCACAATGGCTGTGTTCTGCCTCCACAGGCAGAGGTGGTAACGCTTCTGAAAACCAGTTGCTGAAAATGTTTTTCCTTTCTTTCCACAGCTCAGAGCATCTGATGCCGTTTGGCTGGGTGTGGTGGGAAGTGTGGCTTCCTCAGCTGGTCAAAGTCAAGTCCTGGTGGAGGCAAAGATTGACCCAAAAGAGGCAGTGAAATTAGCAGCTTCCAAAGGAAAAGGATGCCTTCAATGTTACATGGGATACCTGAAAGGTAAATTCGCTATTCCATGGTGCTCCGTTCTGGATGGGACGCGGGTGGTGCTGTGGTCTAAGCCACAGAGCCTAGGGCTTGCCGATCAGAAGGTCTACAGTTCAAATCCCCGCGATGGGGTGAGCTCCCGTTGTTCGGTCCCAGCTCCTGCCAACCTAGCAGTTCGAAAGGACGTCAAAGGGCAAGTAGGTAAATAGGTACCGCTCTGGCGGGAAGGTAAACGGCGTTTCCATGCGCTGCTCTGGTTCGCCAGAAGTGGCTTTGTCATGCTGGCCACGTGACCCGGAAGCTGTCTGCGGACAAACGCCGGCTCCCTTGGCCTATAGAGCAAGATGAGCACGCAACCCCAGAGTCGTCCACGACTGGACCTAATGGTCAGGGGTACCTTTACCTTTACCTGTTCTGGATAATTGGTGCCAATCGCACATGGATTCCCTCAAAGTGACAGCCAATATGCTGTTGCGGTTAGAAGAGGGGAGCCTCAGGGTCGAATGTGGCCCACCATACCTCTCTGTGTGGCCCTCAGAGCTCTCCTCATCAGTCCCCATCAGGGGCGCCAACTTGGGTCCCAGGTTATGGGTGCCCCGCACATGCGACATTATGTGGGGGGGGCTTGTGGTGTGGTTGCTGAGCACCCACAACATTTTTTGTGGGTGCTCAGGCCCCCAGGGCCCCCTAGACATAGCACCCCTGGTCCTCCTCCTGGCGCCTTCACTGGCCCTCCCCCATGCCCTCCCAGAGAGCTTCTTGCCTCCCTGGAATATGTCCGGATAATAACGCCTCTTCCCTTTCTGGATAGGAAGACCTCTCTGTAGAAAAGTCTGACTCGCGCACTGCCAAAATGTGACTTTCACTTTTTTACACCTGCTGATCCACCTCCTATTGCCTCTGGTCCCACCCACCACTGAAATGCAGCCCCCAAAAGGTTGCCTTTTAGTCAATGCGGCCCTCAGGCTGGAAGAGATTCCCAAGCCCTTGCATCTGAGTAGCAGTGGGAGAGCTAGAGATCAAATCCTCGTGGAGCTGGGTGACCTTGGGTCCAGCTCTTTCTGCCTCTCTGATTGTAACTCCCCTTGCAGTAGCTGGGAAGGGACAAAAAGGAGTTTAGGGGTTTTAAAGAAACAGTTCCATATGTTGTGTGTCTTTGTTTCTCAATTTGATCCAGGTGGTGTACAAATAAAACGCAACTTCTTTGTTGCTCTTCCTTCTTATATCGGTTATGTAGGGGGCATGGACAGGTCAGGTCTTCAAATAGAGGAATGTCCCGTGTAACGTAGGACGCATGGCCACCTGTGACCCAGAGTAGCAGTGATGGTGATTTGGCAGCCTCCTTTATATTTTGGAAGTTTGTTTAATTTTAATTTTAATTTTTTTAATTTAATATACCGCCCTATACCTGGGGGGGTCTCAAGATATAAAACCACAAAATACCTAACAAAAATAAAAACAACAATCCAATAGCCGCCGCCCCCCGCCCCCCAAAAAAACATTTTAAAAGGGCATAGGATGTAAACCAGATCAACCAAAGGCCTGGTTGAAAAGGAACCATTATTGCCTGCCGCCTAAAGGTGTATAATGAAGGCGCCAGGCGAACTTCCCTGCGAAGTTGGGGAGCCACTGCAGAGAAGGCCCGTTCTCGTGTTGCCACCCTCCGGACCTCTCGAGCATAGCTGCCAAGTCTCCCGTATTCCCCGGGAAACCCCCGTTTTTCCAGCTGTCCCCAGCCGAAAACCGGATTTTTTTGTTTTTTCCCGGTTTATTCAGGCGCGGCGGCCATTTTGGAACTGGGCGGAGCATGCTCAGAAGCGACTTTTGATGCTGCTCTGCCCAGTTCCAAAATGGCTGCAGCGCGACTTCTGGTGGAGCGGCCATTTTGGAACTGGGCACAGCAGCATCAAAAGTCGCTTCTGTGCATGCTCCGCCCAGTTCCAAAATGGTGGCAGCGCTACTTCCGGTCTGCTACTTCCGATCCGGTCCCTTATTTTTCAAGAAGGAACTTGGCAGGTATGCTCTCGAGTTTGTCTGGAACTCTACAGTTCTGTGGTGATTTCTATCGTTTTGCAATGGCCGCTTCCTTCCTTTCCTTGATTTGACGTTTCTCTTCCACCGTGACCGCAGGAGGCTTAAAACTTTGTTCTTCTCTTGGTTCTTGCAGAGGATGCCGAGGATGGTCTGGAGCTCGAGGCTTGCACAGATGGCCAACAGCATGCTGCTTTCAATGCCTACCTTGTCATTAACGGAGAGAGACGAGAGGAAGTGGGACTCTTGGCCCTTAAAGCCTCCAACAAGAGCTTGAGCTTCAAGGCCCATGGCTGTGGAGGTCCAGTTGCTAAAACAGAGGTGTGGTGTTTCCAGATCCCCATTTTATTCTGCGCTTATTATTTTTGATCAAGATGGGATCAGGGCAGTTATGTTCTGGTTTTGTGGTGGGGAAAGACCAGTTCTGGCCTGAAGACCTTCATACCGTTGCTTGATATCAGTTGGCCTCGGAGACCAAGATTTCTTGGTGGGGGTGGACACATTGCTGGACCTGATGTGGCCAGCAGTGACCTTGGTGATGGTACCCCTAAAGTGAGAGACCCCCAAAGGGGTCTCACATTTGGGGGTGGGGCTGTGCTAGGGTCAACGACCCCACCTGCTGCTGTTTGAGCCAGGAGATTTACCATACTTTTCCGTGTATAGCACGCCCCCATGTATAAGACGACCCCTATTTGGGGGGACTCCAATTTAGGAAAATGGGAGTGGGAGATTGCCCAGGAGAGGGTGGGCCAGATTGTTTTAGGGGCAATTGCCAAAAAAAACAAACAATCATCATCTTGTACACGGAAAAGTACGATACTTCTAGTGGTTTGGGGTTATGTTTCTTGGTGGCTAGATGGAGAATGATTGTTTTTGCTGAGGCAGGTAAGCGCCTAGTCATGTGCCTGGAAGGGAGATTTTGAGACCACTTAGTCGGGGGGGGGGGGCGGGGTGGAGTGACAGGATCCCAATTCTGTGGTGTCGTATTGAAATATACTCGGAGTCGAGAGTGAATTTCATGCTTTTTATTCAGCTTGTAGTAGCAAAGGAGAAGAAGAGAAGAATCGCTCTTTTCCCAAAATGTCTGCTTATATACATTATTTACACAATGGGCCTTGCGTGATTGGCTACTTCAGGGCTGTACCTGTAGGCCAATCAGGTTACAGATTCACTTCTGCCAGCACTCCTGCAGGCCAATCAGGTTGCGGATTCACTTCTGCCAGCAGCCTGATTGGCTGCTCCTGCAGGTCAATCAGGTTGCGAATTCACTTCCACCTGGAGCTGGATTGGGTGGCTCCTGCGAACCAATCAGACTGCTGCATTTTGTATCCTATTGTTCTCGGATTCAGCTCAGTACATAACACGTATCATGGGTAAACATGAAGTAAACATGATCCACAGCTGAAGTCTGGACAGTGGGAAATGTAGTTTGATTGGTGAGAATGGTTAGGCAACCCTCATTTCCCATCACAGAGCTATAGCTCTCAAAGTGCCCTAGAAAGAGGGATTAACTACTAAACTGTTCTGAGAACTGTTGCTTTCTGAGGGGGAATAGAGGACTCCTAACGGCACATATCACCTTTACCAAATTACACTTCCCAGGAGTCAATGTGGAAAGCCGTGACTATTTAAAAGTGGCATGATACTTCTTTAAATGTTAATTTGTGCAAATAGTGCCTTAGAGATCCTAGACAGTGAGAGGTAGGCCTTGTGTTCACCTTAGTAATCTTTTCAAAACCACACATTATAGTCGTCTTCTTTCTGATTCTCGCAGTCAAAACTGAGTAAGATCGCATCCGATCTTCAGCACAGGCTGGTGGCAAAGATCAAGAACCTGGAAGGGTGCCTCCAGGATTTCAGGAAATCGGTAAGAAGTTGGCAGCAACTGTGGCAAATGATCAGGGTTAGCCCAACAACATCTGGAGGGCTGCAGATTCCCCATCCCTGCTATGTTAAACAAAAACAGTACAACTGTGTCTCCTTTCTCCAAAGTGTACATGTAAAAAAAAATCTGCAGCCAGTTAGTACACTTCTTGGTTTGGTGCGAACCCTGCAGGTGCAACACGTCGACTTTCTCTACGATGCTGTTGGGTGGCTTTTAAGAACTTCCCAGGAAGTAGCAGGAATCCTCCAAAACAAAACGAGAGGAGTCGTCCAGTTGTGGAAACAGAGCGGAGTCAAGCAAGCACTACAGAACAGCCTCCCACTTTACCTGGGCAAACTTCAAGTCATCATACAACAAATGCAGATGGAGTTGCAAAGTAAGCAAGGCACGGGGGAAGGATTTTAAAAATAAATAAATTTAAGGGCCTAGTCAAAGATGGGACTCTCAGGCTCAGGGGGTGGGGAGGTAGGTGACCCTCTGAGTCTTTCTATCTGGCCCTTGGGACTCTCACCAGGTCACGCCCCCTCCCCAACTACCTCCCTTCTTCCCAGATGATGTAGCCTTCATTGGCTCTGCGTTGCACCTTCCTTGGATATTTTTGCCTGTACAAAAATGTGCATTATTAGGAGAAATTTTCATGAAAATGCTAGTGCATTTTCACAAGAACATTGTAAATAATAAAATAAGTGACGCAGAAACGTGAAGAACTGAATTTCAGGGTGGGGGAGAACGAGGAACTGAAATTGGCAAATTTGCCCATCCACAAGTCATGGATGTCAATTTCAAATAGGTCTACTCTGAGTAGGAGCAGTGATGGATGGAACCCTTTCCCCACTCCCCATCACACTTTCTTCCCCGCCCTGTTTCCTTTTAAAAAGAGCCATTGACAACACTGAAGGATGCCTATTATGATGTGACGTTGAAACCTTTGGACGAGGTGTGGCAACAGAGGACGGAGGAGTACCTGAAGAAACTCCAGGCTTTTGTGCCCACGCTGGTGAAGGATGTGTGGCTGATGGAGCCAATCCTGGTTTCCCTGAGAATGTTGAAAACCGCCTTTGATATGGTTGGTATTTAAAAATTATTCCTGTCCCTCCTGCTCAGCACAGAAGCCAAAGTGTCCCAGTACCTGCTTCCAACAGGAGTTTGCTTGTCAAGCAATCACAGGATTGTCAATTTGGAAGGCCTCTTTTATACGTGGCAACCATTTTGTGTTGTTCCAGGCCCTCATGGCAGCCATTTTGTGTTATGGTATGCATCATGAAGTTTTCTATTTCATGACGGGTGCCCTCATTGCTTTCTCAAAATTCAAAATGTGTCCCAGAACTTGGCTCTCATCCTGCCATGGCAAGGCAGTGAGGTGTCAGCAAGATTGCCACGTCCTCAGACTTCATTTCAACCAGCAGGTTTCTTTTTAAAGATACACACTCTCTGCACCATTGCTTTTTTAAAATTTTAAAAACATGCAGTTTAAATTTAGCAATGTTAATTTGTTGGGTTTGTGTTCTTTTTACCCACCCTGCAAAACAGGCAACACAACAGATGCTAAGCTGGGCAGAAGCCAAATTTTCCAGAGCAGTGAGCAAGCTTCAGAAACCTTTATCAAGCCTCTACAGTTTTTCAGCCAGGTAACACTGTGGAATGATTGCACTTGGGTGAGTTCCTACAAAATGCAGTGTTTTATACAGTGGTACCTCGGTTTAAGTACACAATTGGTTCTGGAAGTCTGTACTTAACCTGAAGCGAACTTTCCCATTGAAAGTAATGGGAAGTGGATTAATCTGTTCCAGACAGGTCCGCAGAGTACTCAACCTGAAATGTACTTAAACCAAAGTATGAGTGTAATTGGTTCTGGAAGTCCATACTTAACCTGAAGCGTGCTTAACCTGAAGCAAACTTTCCCATTGAAAGTACAGTGGTACCTCTACTTATGAATTTAATGTGTTCTGAACGCACATTCATAAGTCGGAAAAAAATTGTAAGTCGAATCCCATAGGAATGCATTGGGAGAAAAAAATCGTAAGTCGAAGCAACCCTATCTAAAAATTCGTAAGTAGAAAAAATCCTATCTAAACCGCATCCAAGATGGCGGACGGAGCTCCATTCGTAAGTAGAAACATTCGTAAGTAGAGTTATTCGTAAGTAGAGGTACCACTGTAATGGAAAGAGGATTAATCCGTTCCAGACGGGTCCGCGGAGTACTTAAACTGAAAGTACTCAAACCGAGGCATATGACTGTATATATATATGCCCATGCACCCATACTTTGGTTTTTCAAACAGTTGCATTTGCCACATGGCATTGCTGGCTGCCTCTGACATTGCCACTCACTACCCATTTGGGCTATTAACTGGGTTGCCTTCCCAGCTGGGAAGACCCCAGCAGAGTAGAGGACAAGCAGCTCTGTCTCCCTCTTCACAAAATGGTGTAGAACTGTCCACTGAGCCTCACAGTTAATCGGGCAGTGATGGCTCTCTTCTTGGATGGCATCAAAAGATAATTAGCTAAATTCATGGAGGATTAGTCTATCAATGGCTATGAGCCACAATGGCTATGTTCTACCTCCACTGTATGCAAGGAATTGCAAATGGGGAGAGTGCTGGGGGGCTCAGGTTGCAAAAGGGGAGAGAAGCTTGCAGGCTTCTCATAGGCATCTGGGTAGTGGGACCTACTGGGCTCTCCTGAAGTTCATACGGTGCCTTGCAGAAACTGCTCTGTGGAAGTGAGATTGCCAGTGAAGCCTAAAGGAGAACCCACGCTGGACCTGGCAAACATCACAAACTATCTCATCGAAGAGAAACTTATGAAGCCCTTCCGAAGGCTGTACAGCATCAACCCAGCTGCGGAATATTACCGATTCAAGCAAAGAATTATGGAGAGCCCGTTTGAGCGTAAGTCTTCTAAAACCCCTAATTTCCATTGGCTTCCTCTTATCTCACAGAGTATAAGACAGAAAAGAATGCACAGGAGCTGTTGCAACAACAACAACCCACATATTCCCTGCATCTCTGCAGTTTCCTTCGCAGCTTCCACTTTAATTGCGCAAACCTAAATTTCCGCTATGCACTTGAACCCATCCTGCAAAATGCTGGAGGTGACTTCAGTGCAGATGTCCAGGCCAATGTTTGAGGTTAGGTCCCACTGCCTGGTAGTTGCATAATGCACCCTGTGCTTGCTGTGGACCCTCTCCTGTCCTGTCCTGGAATGGGGTGGGTGTGGGTGTGGATGTGGGTGTGGGTGTGGGGATAGAAAGCATCTCTGTCTTAGCCATTTCAACATGCCTTGTATGGAGAAGGTCCCTGGCATCTCCCGAGAGGACTACAAGGGACTCCTTTCTACAATCCTGGCAAACCACCACCTATGGAACAGTACTGAACTAGCTGGATTTGAGGCTCAGTTGAAAGCGGCTTCCTATGTTCAGCTGGGCCTGCTCCACAGTTTAGGGAAAATTCTGGACATGCCAGGAAATCGGATGCCTAAAATGGCGTCCTGGGAAATTTTCTGAATTTTAAACGATGTCCAGAATTTCCCGTACATATTTTCCTCTGAGCAGCAGAAGGAATGTCCCCCCCCCCTTTACATGGGAGACCCAAAGCGCGTGCCCCCCTCCCCACGTGCAGCAGCCCCAACTGAGGAGGAGGGGAGTGCGAAGGACAGTGGAAAGAAAGTGAGAGCAGCCCCGAGCACCTGCCAGCCGCCCAGAGAGGAAAATAAAGATGACTCAGTTATCCTGCCCCCACCTTCCTCCCCCCTCGAGAGCTGCAGAGTTCCCTTTTTGAAGTTGCCGCAGCTGCTGCCTCAAGTAAGACAATTGCTCCCCTTTCTAAGACACAGAGCAGGAGGCGAGGAGCCTGGCTAAATGGGAACAGGGCACCTGTGGCTACTTGCTTACCTCCTCAGTCCCACCCTCCCAAAGCGGGGGGGAGGGGGGACCTCAACAAGGAATCTCCCTTTCTTCCGCTGCTAGAGGAAGAAGAGGAATTGGCTCTTGGATTTTTTGTTTGTTTGTTGAAGTTGAACAATGTGTCCTCTTTCTTTGATTCCTAAAAAAAAGTTCAACGGATTTGGGGGTGTTAGGAATTTTGCTTTTTGAAACATGGCAAGCCTAGCTATTCCAACGCAGGTCGTGGGTGATTTACTGACCCCACTTTTCACACCCTCCCAGATCATGCCTTGTTGATGGGGAATAAGCACCTGAGGACATTCGACGGGAAAATATACAGTTTGACCTCCAAATGCAGTGCCCTCCTGGCCAAGGATTTTGTTCATGATGCATTTACAGTAATATTAAATCTGACCAGCAGTGGCAGACGGTCACTGCACATCAGCATGAATAGTACCTCTGTTGTTATCTACCCAGAACAGAAGGTAACTACAGGTCTTCTCCATTTTTACATCTGTGTCTTAACTTTGGGGGGCAATGAGTTTGGTATTTATGCTTTCCAGGTCTTAGTTTTGTATTTATATTGACGAGGTTCTTATTGATAGGAAATGTGGGCTGGCTAAATCTATAAACCAGAGGACATTGTTTTGGAGTCTGGCCAGTGTTAAGTTTACATACAGATGAGAGTGGGGGGAATGGGGGGGCTGCTAGGGGGGGCTTGCAAAAGTATGTGCCCTGGAGAGAGTCCCAAGGACCAGAGAAAGGTCTGCATTTGCCCTCCAGACCTGAGATTCCCCAACCCCGATCTGTAGGGCATTAGGGAGCTGTGCCCCAAAGGCCTCTTGTGGGTGCAATTTAGGTGGGAAGATGCAGAATTTTTATAATAATCCAAGGCCACCTCACCAACTTATTGCAAACCTCTTTGCATTCTGAAAACCCAGTCTCCTTGTAACCTCTTTTCCCTTTCCTGCTTTTAAATAGATCTACAAGAAGTACAACTATTCCCTGTCGGAGGAGAACTGCCAGCATTTTGACATCCCTCCTGGAGAAAATGGCCTTGCAATCCAAAGATATTCTGATCTTGTAGAAGTGTCCATGACCGACGGGGCTTTGTTTTCATGTGATCTTCGCTATGACATCTGTACCCTTACTTTGGATGGATGGCATCATGGTTTGTACTCTGCGTTTTGAGCTATGTGTGATGGATAGCAACGTAAAAAGCCATCGCTTCCCATTCCACCCTGTATATGCCACATGCAGATCTGTTTCTGTTCTGTTGCAGTTTGTCTTCTGCCAAAACCTGATATCCGTCTTATTTTCCACTATGGCAAAATTATGTGACATGTAATATATCTTCTGCCAAACTTAGTTTAGGGTTTCCATACGCTGGGGATTTTCCAGACAATGCCAGGATTTGGCCCTCGTAAACAGTGCCCGGGCAGAAATTGCTGAAATGTCTGGGAAAATCCAGGTGTATGGCAACCCATTACCATGTCAGAAGTGTAGATTTGGGCAAATTTCCTTAAAAATAGCTCAAAACTACTTCATCATCATTTTGAGATTTTGCAAAAGAAGCTTGACAACTTTGGCAAAAAAAAAAGCCCAACAATTTTTTTCCACTTTTTGACTATGGCAACCCTAGCTCTGTTGAAAAGTGAAGTTTACAGCACTACTTTAAAATGAGGGTGGTAGGTGGATAGATGCTACAAGGTCATCTCTTGGAATTTCCCCAAATAATTAGTCCTTAACCAGCATGAAACATCCCACAGTCCTGCCCTTTAAGGTGGTTGAGACTTGCTTTCTCTTGCATTTTTAGGAGTGTCTGCTGGCCTTTTAGGTACCAATGACAACGAAGTGGGCAATGAGTGGATGCTTCCAGACCATTCTTATGCTGGCAGCGTGCAGGAGCTCGTGCATGCATGGCAGGTACACCAGCGACGCCTTTACTTTGCAGAGGAACCACTGAGTTGTGAGGGGGGCCGCAGCTCCGTGGTAGAGCAATTGCTTGGCATCTCCAATGTAGGGCTGGGAGAGAGATTCCGTCGCTGAAATCCCAGAGAGCCACTGCCAGTCAGTGTAGACAGTACTGAGCAATGATTTGGCTGTCCAAACTTGGGCTTGTGGTTTTTAGCTCTCTTGAAGCTAATCTCAAGCTTGCAACCAAGGTATACTGTACGGTTTACTGTTTGTGCTTTGTCTAGGAGGGCTAAACCACGAACCCACATTTGGAGCACATGTTAACTCATGCATGGGTGGGTGTGGGAAAGCTGCATCCAAATAAAATGCTTTTTTAAATGAGTCGGCTACTGGCAGTTTCAAAACTGTCTTATAAAATAAAGAAATAATGGGGTGGAAGGTCCACAGGCTATGAAGGACTTGCTCACAAATTTATTGACAGCTGCACGGATTATGATAGCCAGGAAGTGGAAGGGGCGAGCAGAATAGAAAATGGAAAGATGGTATAAAGAGGTGTGTGATATAGCTATTGATGATAAATTAGCATGTGCCATTAAGGTATGACAGGGAATATGGAAGAGAAATGATTCTGAGGAGATATGGAAGGTGTTTGTAGAATAAGTATTGTTAAAGCGGAAAGGGGTCAAACCATTGCAAGAGGTGTTGAAATTTTGGGAGGCTGGATAGTTGCAATGGAATGGTCTCGGGGGTGGGGGTGCACATTTTTATTCTTATTTACTTATGATTATTATATTTTAAAAAGTAAGCAAGTAAAACGCATTTGATTTTTGCCACCGAGGTGAGCGACCACTGCAGCCAGATGAAGAGGACCCTCAAGCCGTGTCTCGATTCATCTAGCCCTGAGATCTGCAAAGCTTTCTTCCTGGATGCTAATTCCCTCTTCAGGAACTGCTTCAGAGTAGTGAGTACCTTTTACTTTTCTTTTTTGATCAAAACAGGAAAACAAGATGTGAGTTTGCTGCTGTTTGCACACCATAATTCCAGCCTACCTGAGGTGTGTGCCAATTCGCCCCTGTTAGCAAGCCAAGCTCAAGATTCTGGCAGCTCTGGTTTTAAAAGGCTCAGGATATAGGTAATGGCGGGAAAGCCCCTGCCTGAGACCCTGGAGAGCCGCTGCCAATCAGAGCTGGCTATACTGGACTAAAGGTAAAGGTAAAGGGACCCCTGACCATTAGGTCCAGTCGTGACCGACTCTGGGGTTGCGCGCTCATCTCGCATTATTGGCCGAGGGAGCCGGCGTATAGCTTCCAGGTCATGTGGCCAGCATGACAAAGCCGCTTCTGGCAAACCAGAGCAGCACATGGAAACGCCGTTTACCTTCCCGCTGTAGCGGTTCCTATTTATCTACTTGCATTTTGACGTGCTTTCGAACTGCTAGGTTGGCAGGAGCTGGGACCAAGCAACGGGAGCTCACCCCATCACTACATGGGCAATAATGGAAGCTTCCTATCTGCTGTCTCTGTTAGTGATGACAGAAGCAATGTTAGACCGAAACAGACGGTTCCAGATTTCTTCCCGTGGGACTTACCACCTCTTTCTTTTAAAGGTGGACCCAGAGCCATTCTATGTCCTGTGCAAAACTGACATGTGTGAACTGCAGAGTGTAAAAGCGGCTTGCACCTTGGCTGCGGCATTTGTGAACTTGTGCAGCAGAAATTTTGTTCCCTTGCAGATGCCGCTTCAATGTAGTAAGTAAGGTGGTGGTGGTGGTGGTGGTGTGTGTGTGAATTTTGGAGGGGGGGGGAGGTTAATATGGCTGTCTTCAAATAGATAATCTTAGGATAGCATGCCAATTATGGCTCCCACTCAACTCCTCTATGAGGAAAGGGACTTTTTAATTTAGAGGGAAAAGTGACATAATAGAGGTTTATAAAATAACTAGCTGGCCCTGCCACACGTTGCTGTGGCTCATCCGTGTGATTCCCCCCACTCTGTGCCAATCCATGGTGTATCCTGCCCCCTCATGGATCACCAAACCAGATGGCACAATCCTTGGCTAGAGAAGTGTTGCACAGAACCATACACAGAGGTGGGGTGTGTGACAAATACTTTTTTATGTAGCAATACTTGCTTTTCGCACTGAGGACCATTGTTTGAAAAAGTAACTTTGGCAATAAGTTCAGGCTCCAAACAGTATCACCAGCCCAGCAACTTTTGGTTTGTTGATTTATTTAGGAAATGAGTAGCCCACCTTGCCTTTTCAGTTGCTTATCATAGATCATAGGAGAGTCTCAGCTTTGTAGTGAGGTTTTTTTGTTTCTTTTTGGGGTGGAGGAGTTAGGCTGTATGCCTGAGTCTCTTCTAATTCCTGGATGCACCAAGGATTCAACTGCTTGAACAGACAGGCCACCTTTTTTCATAATGGCCTAAGTATGGATCCTTAGGGTAACAGGGGAAGTGGCTCTGTGCCCACAGGGCAAATGGGTAAGGCCCCCTCCCTCACCCGTCTAGTAGTTAGAAGGAACCAAAACCTTGTGAGAGTTTTGTGTGACAGCTAGAAGCAGGTGGCAGGCTGTAGGCTGTAGCTTGTGAGGGAGAGACATGCTTGATACCTGCTTGAATCCAAGGCCATGGCTATAGGAGAAGCAAGACCTCATTGGGATGTTAATGCCGTGAGCTCCTCCATTGTAGGCTCAGGTTAAATAAACCATACAGCTTTGAGACACCACCCTGTCGTTCACTCCAAGGAAGCTGAACTCTGGGAACCTCGGTAATCTCACACTGCTCAGAGATTGGGGTGGCAAGCAACAGCTTGTAACCAAAATTGCCAGAATGTTTGGGTCTAGGGTTGATCTGACATGCTTATATTATTATTTTGATTATGCTTTTCTACAGTTGACCTCCTCATCAACCTTTTTTATTTCAATTTTGCAGACCTGAGGCAGAAAGACAGCAACTTGCCTAAGACCGTGCAATGAGCCCATGGTAGAGGCAGAGACTCGCACTCAGGTCTCCTAGATCTCAAGGCCAACTCTGTAATGGAGGACCGACCACACACTGGCTCTTGATGTACTTAATCTGTTTGGAAAGCCCAGCCTCCCAGCCAGCCACAACGTGGCTTTAGTGAAGAAACTCGGGGAATAGTTAGACCTGTCTAACTTTCAGATAGTTTCTGATTCCACTTTGTTCTGAAGAAGGCGGAAATGTGCCATTCTGTGCCCAAACCAACTTTGCTGTGCCTTTACCATAAAGAACATCCAGCGTGAAAAGAAACAGCATCAAGCGCAGTAGAATTTATAATAAATGGAAATGTGAAGATATGTTGTGTTAACAAATGAAGAATCTCATTGTAGAAGGGCATCTCGCTCAGGCTGCAAATGGGGAAATCCGGGCTCTGAATTCTAGCAGCTCCGAATTTAAGATCCTCAGAATAAATGCAGAGCAATCCCTGAAATTTCCTTTTGACACATGGCTAGTAGGTGCATTCGACACCTTTCAGCGAAATGCCTCACCTTTGCTCTTGCTTTCAATCCCCAAATCCAACAATCATCGAAATGAACTTGATATAGCCATGTGCTAAATCCATTCCTTAGAGTACTTTTAAACTGCCTGTGCAGACTGGGTATGTAATGGCATGTTAGAAATCACTGGATGAAATGTCTTGGCTGCCATATCACCTTAGATCTTGTAAGTTAAATAGACTGAACTATTTTGATTGAATAATAATAATAATAAACCAATTATTAGTAAAAAAAAAATCATGCTACGAGGTTGTCTTTATTTACCAGGGGGTTTTTGTGTGTGTGTGTGTGTGTGTGTGACGGATAGCAGTGATAGCCAACAACTTATCAATAATGGTTGCTCTGGAATATTTCAACAGTGAACTTAAAGCAATTTATAAATACAATGTAACAACAACAAAACTTCAAAACCAGTAAGAGAAACATTAAGCCAAATAAAACCATCAATTAAAAAAGAGAAGATTGCCTTCATTTTAGATGTCCATATAAGACATTGCATGACCACCATATACAACACTGCATTATGAAGTTTGTACAAGACACACTGGGAATTGTAGTTTGTTAAGGGTGCTAGGAATTGTAGCTCTTGGGGTGTAAGGGGTATACTTTAAATCAGCGGTCCCCAAACTAAGGCCCGGGGGCCGGATACGGCCCAGTCACCTTCTCAATCCAGCCCGCGGATGGTCCGGGAATCAGCATGTTTTTACATGAGTAGAATGTGTTCTTTTATTTAAAATGCATCTCTGGGTTATTTGTGGGGCCTGCCTTGTGTTTTTACATGAGTAGAATGTGTCCTTTTATTTAAAATGCATCTCTGGGTTATTTGTGGGGCATAGGAATGCATTCATATTTTTTTTTCAAAATATAGTCTGGCCCCCCCACAAGGTCTGAGGGATAGTGGACCGGCCCCCTGCTGAAAAAGTTTGCTGACCCCTGCTTTAAATGTATGGTGTGTGCGATCCTTTTGAAAATAACTGCCGGTCAACTTCCAGGTTGCTTCACAGGAAGCAATTTGTAAATTAAATAAATCTTGTAATATAATATATCTTGTAATATAATATAAACATATCTTACTGCTTTAGGCTTCAGGAGAAGGCTCACATGACAGAATGAATACACCTTCATGTGGAAAAATGAGTAGCCTCTGAACCACAGAAGCTTTGTCATAATTAGTGACAAAGATGCAGCAAAGAACAGCAAACAGTTCTTGTTGCAACACACCTGTCCTTATCTCATCAGATGCTACCGGTAGTCCCATTGAGTTCAGCAGGGCTTGCTCTCTGATATGTTTGAGGAATCCCTGAGGGGTGAAAATGAAAGCTTGGAAGAGATGGGCAGCTTGGGGGAGTCGATGGAAGCAGTCTGCACCTGCTCAGAGGACCTTTCTCATTACATCCACACCACCACAACCTTAAAGCACATAGCTTTGTCCAAAGCATCTAGAGTAGGATTTGCACCCGCAAAACCATTCATTCATTCCATTTGTTTCCTGCCTTTTTTTTCTCCAAGGAGCTCAAGGTGGCAACTAGGGTTCTCCCCCTCCTCATTCAACCCTCACAACAACCCTGCGAGGCAGGTTAGGCGGACAGAGGCAATGAGTGGCCCAAGGCATTATGCCGAGTGGGGATTTGAACTCTGCTCTCCCAGGTCCCTGTTGGGACACCGGATCCAGCCCAATTGCCTTATAAATCCAGCCCACAGACAGTCCAGGAATCAGTATGTTTTTACATGAGTAGAATGTGTGCTTTTATTGAAAATGCATCTCTGGGTTACTTGTGGGGCATAGGAATTCGTTCATCCCCCCCAAAAAAAATATAGTCCGGCACCCCACAAGGTCTGAGGGACAGTGGACCAGCCCCCTGCTGGAAAGGTTTGCTGACCCCTGCTCTAGTCACTACAGTGCGGCCTGCTAAAGCCAGTGTGGTGTAATGGCGAGAGTGCTGGACTAGGACTCGGGAGAACAGGGTTCGAATCCCCACTCAGTCATGACCTTGAAGGCCAGTGACCGGCTCTCAGCTCTAACACACAATGGAAAGGGGCGAGAAATAATTAACACTACGGTAATTAGAGGGGCAGGGGAAACTAACCGAGGAGAGCTAACACTAGCGGAGAATAGCAGGGCTTACCCCGCGCGCATGCGCGCGCGAGGGGCCCTGGGGGGGGGAACGCGGGCCTAAATTCCAAGAAGAGGATAGGTAAAGGGGCGTGTTACGGCAGCGGCGTCCTTTTACGACAGCGAGCGGGTTTCCCTTAACGGCAGGAGGCGCCGGAAGTAGCGGAGCGCAGGCGGAAGTCGGAGAGGGGGAAAGGAGAAGGCGGGGAGCAAAACAAAAAGGGAGAGGAGGCGGCGGCGGCGGGACGCAGGCGCTGGGCGCTGGGATGTGAGGTGGAGGACGTGGGGCCGGAGAGGTGAGGGGACGCAGCTGGGACGCGCGTGGGGTGTCTCGGAGGAGGAGGGGGGCTGAAGACTTGGGGCGGAGAGAGAATGTGGGAGGGAAAGAGTTCTGTGCATGCTCAGGGGCCCTTTCCCCTTCTCTTTCCCGGTCAGTGTCCCCTTATATCTCCCCCTCCCTCTTCTACATACGTTGTTAGGGGTGGCCTTGGGGGGACTTTTATTTTTTCCTCGAGGGTTTCCCCTCCCCGTTTGTGGCTTGTCGCGCCCCCTCCATCCCATTGCTCCCCTTACACATAGTTTATTGCTTATAAGTGTGGGTGAAGTATACAGTACAGTATATAGCCTGGTTTCCCCATGCAGTGCGGCTTAAAAAAAAATCAAATATCAATAATTTCAATTTTAAGAACCTGACGGTGATAGCTTAATAAATTGCGTAGCGGATAAAGCAACCCGACAAATGAACTAGAACTCTGAAAAGGGGAACCGCTAGGGTTCAGAAGCCAAATCAACGAGCTCTCCTGTAGAGTTTTTCTCCCTCCCTTGTAATTACTGTAATTTAAAACTTCTAGTAGCCACATGGGTGACTCAGTCACTCCCCGCAGCTGCATTAAACTCCTCGTCCCCCATGGCGTCTCCCCGGGAGCTCTTTTCCCTCTGCTTGTAGCTCCCCTTGCTCTTCTGGCAGCTTGCTCTCAACTCCTCGGCTCCTTCAAGCGTCCTCTTGCTTTATTCCATAGCCCAAAGCAAAGGCCCGGCAGAGTAGCTCCCAAGGTGAAACTTTTTAATCTAAAATATATACACCCTTGGTAGTTAGGCTTGTGAACTGTTTCTCAGCCAACGCTCAGGGCAGTTTGAAATTTTAAAAAGGCATAGTAAAGGTCTATTAAGAATACTTTTCATTACGTATTCATTTTCCATACCCCAACTCCCTTAGCAGCCTCCTACCGTAGTAGTGGAGTGGGGTTGGTGTAACCACAATTCAGCATAGTAAAGGCACAGGGTTATGTTAATAGCAATATGTGGAGTTGTAAGAACCTGGGGATATGCGAAACTTTACTGGGGAGCCTACAGAAGGAAGCTAGTAGAGCATTTTAATTTCAGTCTACTTTAAATTTTTAATAGCTGTTTCTTACAGAGGTGTTGACTGCTTAAAGTGGGATAATCATAAATTTTAAATTGTTGATTTTGTGTCTCTTATGACTGGTTTTATATGTTGCCTTGTGAGGACACTTGTCCTGGAAGGCAGGATATAAATCTTATAATATAAATAGAGCAGATTTGGGGTGCTTTTAACAAATTATTTACTTATTAGTGAAGGTATACTGTAGTATTGTTATGTATTAGGGGGGTAGGCTCTGTGCCTGAGCCACCTTCTAATTCTTGGACCAAGCACAGATTCAATTCCTGGAAAAGCCAGGCTTGCTAGTGAGGTAATGGGCCACCAAGGGAACAAAGGATTTGGCTCTGTGCCTGAGGTCAGGAAGTGGCTCTGTGCCCTCCCTCAACTTGGCCAGAGTTGAGACAAAGGCCAGAGTTGAGAGTTAAGTTATGTGAGGTAGAAGGTAGAGGTTGCAGCCTGGGCAGCTGGGAGAGACAGAACCATTCCTGTTTTATTGCTTGAGTCCAAGGCTGCAGCTAAGGGAGGAGCCTTGGTTGCTAAAGCTGTGAGCTTCTCCATTCTAGGCACAGGTTGTATATATGTGCAAATATGCCACATATCCTAAAGACACCACAATCTCCGCTGTCCCTCATTCCAAGGAAACCGAACCCTGGGTAAGCTTCTGGAACCCCTGGAATCTTGCACCTCTCAGAGATCAGGGTGGCGTGTAACAGTACTACCAGAATTGGCCGGAATCAGGAAATCTGTATTCCTGTAGTTAGTGTTAGTCAATGTTTGCTTATTTGTGGTGCTTGCTGAGAAAACAGTGGGATTTCCCCCTCCCCCACAAGCAGAACAGATGATTGCATAAATTGTTTCCACATAGCATTTGCAACTAAAGGTTAATATTAACTAAACGTTAGGTCATTTTAATTATCATACCTGGATTGATTTTGTGGTTTAAATATATACTTTTCTTTTTTTAGCAGGTACAGAGAATGAAAGAAAGGAAAGATGTCAGAATGTTGACCTCTGTTTGGCAGTATAATGGAAGGAAACATAACTGAGGACGTCTGTACTAGATCGTTTGGATGGCTTCAGCAACAGAATAACGATGCTAAACCATGGCTGTGGAAATTCTCTAACTGCTTTTCAGCTACTGAACAGAGTTTCCCTCCTAGTGCAAAAGCGGTAGGATTTTGGCATACATTTGCTGAGTGGAATACTAGTACACCAGTGACCTATTGAAGGTTCTAAGTGTCCTGTTTGTGTCATCAAAGAGAGAAGGTGCAATGTATATTAAGATATTTAATACTCTCCTAAGGGGAAGTTTCCCTCTATCCCAGAAACTGTTCATAAATGTGTCCTGCCCTATAAGGCCCCCAACCTGGGATAGTGGACTTCAGCTGCCATCAGCATGGGCACTGGTCAGGGAAGATGGGACTTGTTGTCCAACTGGAGGTTCATATGTTTCCTACATTACACACAGATTCCCATTTTTGCTTTAAATGTTTAGACCAGTAAGCCCGCAACTCAAAATCACATAAGAGCGTGTTGGGTTCAATGGTGGGTGATAAATCGAGGGGTTTTCTTTATATTTAACCTGCCACCTTGGCGTTATCAGCACCATACTCTAACCAACTGAGCTATCCAGGTAGTAAAAGAGGAGGGCTTGGAGTATGCCAGCAGTTACCTTTAAACAACTCTTTACCTCTCTTTCCTGCCAACCTAGCAGTTCGAAAGCACGTCAAAATGCAAGTAGATAAATAGGGACCGCTACAGCGGGAAGGTAAACGGCGTTTCCATGTGCTGCTCTGGTTTGCCAGAAGCGGCTTTGTCATGCTGGCCACATGACCTGGAAGCTATACGCCGGCTCCCTCAGCCAATAATGCGAGATGAGCGCGCAACCCCAGAGTCGGTCACGACTGGACCTAATGGTCAGGGGTACCTTTACCTTTTACACAGTATCTGTTTTCTGCCATCAGTACCCTTGTTCTGCTGGCAACTGTAATCAAATCTTCATTCTGTTCCGCTTCTTGTGTTAAAAAAAAAAATCTAAATTGGTTCAAAACCCAGTAAATATGTAAAATGAATATATGAAGTTTGCCTTTGGCCTACATAATAGTTCAAACCAGTTAAATGTGTTTAGTATGCGAGTTCCGTGCCCTCGCAGGTTTTGTCTGTTGGAGCCGTAACCTGGTGCTATAAGACTAAATGTATCCTCTGATCTTCTTTATAATGGCTCTTTACCCCTCAGAACGAGTCCATGGAGAATAAGAAAGCTGCTGTGGATTTGAAGGATGTTCCATCCCCCCGCCATACTGCTTTGAAACAGTACGCAGCTGTCCCCCTTCCCAGTGATCACACCCTTCAGCAAAAGCAAATCCAACTTTCATCTGGTTCCAAAGTAAGCTGTTGTACTCATAACTCTGATTCTTCCATTCATGTGCCTCAGCTACGTTTTGGTGGTAGTGGTGGCGGCAGCAACAGTGGTGGTGGTAACTTGATTCACCCTGGCACAGTATTAGACTCACAAGGCACAATCACTTGTCAGATAGGGTCTGGGTTTGCCTATCGGTCTGCATCGTCATTCAAGAACGTTCCAACACGAAGTGGCGTGGCAGGAGTGGCCAGTGACTTGTCTGGAGTGTGCTTGGAAAACGATGTCTCTTCTTGCCCACATTTCCCCTGCTGTGGGAAGCTACACTTCCAGTCCTGCCACAGCAACGTCCACAAACTGCACCCATTTCCTACCCATCAGAGCTGCACAACTTCGGGCTACTTCTCCTGTTCTGAATTCACAAGCGGGGCTGCGGGGCTTTTGGAGGAGCACGTTGCACAATCGGAGCGAACTTCTTGTGCTTGCACCAACTCGCTGCACGTAAAAGTGGCACCTTCAGTTTGCTTAAAGGGCTCTCACTACTGCACTGAGTGTCTAACCAAGGTTTGTACCACACCGTTTATAACATACTGTGTATAGTGAAAATGTCAGTAGAGTATTTGGATGTTTCGTAGCTTTAATCTGATCTCTCCGGCCTTCCAATTAATATCTTGTTGATTTAAACTGTATTTGGAATTGGGGTGGATGGTTGCCAGCTTCATAGAAATGTAAAACCCTCTTGAGTCTCCTAATCCTGTTCTGTAGTTTCTTGAGGAGCAGCATACTTCATCTAACCATTCTGGAATAATAAACTTAGTATTCACTTTCGCTGGCACACAGGTTCAGTTCAGCTAAAGCTCCAAGCTGTGGTTAGATGCTACATCAGGAGTTGCCAGCCTGGAGCCCACGGATGACATGGCGCCCATGAAGGTTCCCAGTGTTGTCCCTGGGAAGGTGTCCTAGACTCTGAACTTTCATTTAAAAATAATAATAATAATAATAATAATAATAATAATAATAATAATGTCTTTAGCCCTCTTAGAAAAGAAGCTAATGGGGCAAAATATGCAGGTACCTTGTTAGTGATTTTTGTGAAAGGGGAGTAATATGGCTACCTTCTATATTTGAGGGGTGATCACTGGTTTTATTAGACAACAATAGCAGCAGTGTATGTGAAAGAGATCTCCATAATCGGGACCAGCAGGGCATAGCTGACATCCCATGGGAATCATAAGGTTGTCATTGGTGGTTGCCACTCTCATTTTGCGTTTTGCCACAGCTCTCCACAGCAACCATTTTGTGTTACGCCATGCGCACTTCATGACAGCCATTTTCTCACTGAAGCAAAGGTGTTTTTCATCATTCCCCCTGTTGCATTATTATTTGGCCCACCAAACAGATGCTAAGAAAAAAGCATATTTTTGGGGGGGGGGGGTACTTTTTAAAGGTGAGTCATGTTTGTTACCTGAAACTAATGCCAAAGCAGTAGAAGTAACTCAAATCCTAAACTCGGTAATAAATGTTGAGGTTCTTTAATAAGTGCAGCCCTATCACATGGATGCTAGCAAATATTGCTTCTTCAGCGACAACTTTTTGGCACTTGGGCAACGAAGCCTTTTAAGAGGGAAAACTTGCAATGTGTGATCACATGTTAATGTCCACCCAGACCCTACCACAGTAGAGCAGGGTAGGGATTGGTTACCAGAAGCCTGTGCTGTGGGCATCCACAATCTCCCATTAATGTGAGGTGCTATTTTTGCTACAGATATATTTACAGCACCATTGGGATTTGTCCCTTGAGTTAATGTGGCCGTTTTTTAGCCCGTTTTTTCTCTTCTCTGCCCTGTCAGTGGTTGAGACTGAACGGGATGTGCATTGGCCTAGATCCAGTAAAGCAATTACAGTATGTCTCAGTCCTGCACTGTTCTCAAGTTGTGCGCTTTCCCCTGGACTCCTTGCACCCCAAGAAGCTACTTCAGAAACAAAAGAGAGAAACTTGATTCCACCCCTCTTCAAAGTGAGGAAGCTTTCTCCCCCCCCCCTTTTTTTAAAAAGTTGCCAACCCAGGGTATGTATGAAATGTATGCGCTTTAACTTATATAGACCCTTGCAAAATCACAGCAGGTCTCCTAGTCCACATGGAATGTAGGTCAGTTGACAGCACGCTGCATTTATGTCTCTCTTAATGTGGTTAATAAATGATGCTAAACTTTTCCCAGCAGCCATCCAGAGAGAGTGTGGTTGATGCAGCTAACCTATGGCCAAATACAGCTCCTCCAAATGTCCAAGCTGCACCTGTCTCCCTCCCAATATGTAATGGCTGCGGAACCAAAGGAGTAAGAAAAGAGAAGACTTTACTTTTGGCAAGCAGCTTTGGTCAGTTGCCACAGAAATACGGTAAATTGGCAGGTGTGCTTTTAAAAATGAACCATGGACTGTTTGATCTGTTATAAGAGCATTATCTCTTTTAAGTGTTGCCTTTTGGGGTCATCCTTTTCCTCTCACAGATTCATCTGTTAATGGGTGTTAGTCATTATGGCTGCATGGGACTAACAGGTTCAGAGGCAATTCCTAGTTACTGGAGAATAAATGTGGAAGGGGGGCTGTTGAAATCATATCCTGCTTATGGGCTTCCGGAAGGCACCTTGATGGTTATTTTGGAATGCTGAACTAGATCAGCCGTTTTCTTTTCTTTTTTAAATCCAGCAGGGTTTTTTATTACATTCTTGGAAGTAGATGGGCAAAATATATCTATCATTATCCTGTTAGCATATTATCTGTGGCTGTGATGGCATGGAATGTAGCCTGCAGAATTCAGGCAGGGGTTGGGGAGGAGGCAAGCAGGCCAGTCAGCCAAACCAACCCATCCTTATTCACTGCAGTCACCAAGTGGCTATCCTTATTTCTCTCTTAACAGCCTTTTAACTACCTGGACTTTAAATAGCCCAGTCTACTCCCTGTGCTGGGTACACTGGTCTCGTCCATTGCCGTTTGCATTGCATAATGTGTGAGACAGAACTTTGGTTAAAACCTCAAAGTCTCAATCTGCTGATTTGCTTTATGTCAGATGCCTCACTATGGATTTTTTTCTTAGTTCTGCTTATTGAAATTAAAGATCCCAGTTTGTCTCAGGTGGAGTGAAATGAAATTCCACCATGTAAGGGTCAAAAAGTGCCTTTATACTGGCATGATTCCATTGGCCATAAAAAGTTTGCTCTGGGGTAAATGTAATGTGGACCACAGAGGGGCTGATGTTTTAACTAATGGTATTATGCTGAACATTTCCCCTGATATATCACTTAAACTAGATGGATTTAATCCATGGGTGGTTAAATTGTGGCCCTCCAGATGTGGTTAGATCAGGATCGTTGAAGAGCCCCTAAACAGCATGGCCATTGGCCAGGGATTATGGGAGTTGTAGTCCAGCAACATCTGGAAAGCTAAAGGTTAACCATCCTGACTTTAACAGTTTTCTGTGTAATTAATCCCCCAGATATAGCATTCTAACGTCTGGCAAACTTGTGAAACTGCTGCAAATTCTAACAATAGCATATGACTACTTTCTATCTTTTCCAACTGTAGGATCTCCAGAGGTTGCTCTAACAGGCCAAGTGCTAGAAAATTTGCCTCCCATTGGAGTCTTTTGGGATATTGAAAACTGTTCTGTTCCTTCTGGACGTTCAGCTGTTGCAGTGGTACAGCGAATTCGTGAAAAGTTCTTCAAAGGCCACAGAGAAGCAGAGTTCATTTGTGTATGTGATATCAGTAAGGAGAGCAAAGAAGTTATTGAAGAACTGAACAACTGTCAGGTAAACTTCTCTCCAGTTTAAAGTTTGACCCAGGGAAGCGAATAGTTCCTGAAACTGCAGAGTTGGAGGGTCTCATAAGCCAGGAATTTCAACTAGAGCACCCATGGCAGATGGCCATACAACCCAGGGGCGAAACTAGGCTTTATTTCACCTGGGTCAAAGACTCAGTTTGGCACCCACATTTGCATACACACAAACACACAGGCTGGGACCCTCAATGGCACCCCTCTGGAGACTTCACCCGGGGCAAAAAACCTGGCTATGGCTTAAAAACCTCCAATGAAGGAGAGTCCACCACCTTCTGAGGGTCCACTGTCGAACAGCTCTTGCCATCAGAAAGTTCTTTCTGATGTTTAGTTGGAATCTCCTTTCTTGTAACCTTCTTCCGTTGATTTGGGTCCTACCCTCTGGAGCAGGAAAGACTTTTATTTTTCCAGCTGCATTGCTGCATCTACAGGAAGCTTCTCAGGTGTTTTATTGGGTCCTGTTATATTTAGTACGAATGTTCCCTGTCTTTCTTTAGGTGACAGTTGCACACATTAACGCAACAGCAAAGAATGCAGCTGATGACAAACTCAGACAGAGTCTTAGAAGATTTGCCGATACTCACGCCGCACCAGCCACTGTGGTCCTTGTATCAAGTATGTATAAACAGTGCTTTAAAAAGAGAGAGGATGCGTTTTTGTGGTCATTTGGTTGGTTTTTGCCCACGTATAAGAACATCTGCACAGTTTCATTCAGGTCGATGCACAAACTACCCTAATCACAGTGGTAATGAGTTTTGCACAACTTCTGCATAACGTGTTATGATCAGCAGGGATTTCCCACCCCCACCCCACCCCCATTTTGCTTAAATGAGCATAACATTAAATAGAAAACTATTCTGGGTTTTAATTCGTCTTGGTTTTACAGTCCATGCCAGGAGGGTTGCATTGGCTCAAGTGGGACTGTAGAGAACAAAGGAACGAGATACAGTTGTACCTTGGAAGTCAAACAGAATCCATTCCGAAAGTCAGTTCAACTTCCAAAACATTTCAAAACCAAAGCATGGCTTCTGATTGGCTGCAGAAAGCTCCTGTAGCTAATCGGAAGCCGCAGACGCCCCATCAGTTCACAAACTGAAACAATTACTTCCGGGTTTGCGGCGTTCGGGAGCCAAAACATTTGGAAATTAAGCTGTTTGACCTCCAAGGTACAAGTGTCCTTGGAAACAGCTTTCGGCTTCTATCAAAGCCGATGAATGCTACATTGAAATATCTATTAATGTTCCTTCTTCAAGTTTCCAGGTTTAGGAAGAATACAGATTGCTAGGGCCACAATCAGTCATGGGGAACCTTCTAGGGGCCTTGTACCAGCAGTGGGTGGGGCTGGGGATGCAGATTCCCCTGGTCCTCCATACAGTAGTCGGATAACATATCAAGAGCCGCATGTTTCCTCGCTCTGCTTTACACTCTGGAGCACCACCTTCTCAGCCTGTCTGATGCATCTGTATCTTCTTTCTCCTCGGTTCAGGGTGTAATCTGAGCCATGGCTCAGTTGAGGAAGGAACACAAATAACTAGTTGCCCTCTGAGTGTGTATGAAGTCTGTTTCCTCCATATTGAGTAACTACAGCCTCCCCTTAACTCATTCAGGATTTGGGAACTGCTGTTTTAAATGAGACAGTAGTAGAAATAACAGTCAGAAACTGCTGCCTCCTTGTACAGCCTGCAGTTGTTTGAGCACACAAAGCTGCCTTGTAGCAAGTCAGATCATTGGTCTCGCTAACCCAGTGGTGTCTACTCTGACTGGCAGTGGCTCTCCAAGGCTCAGATGGAGCAGCCCTGCTGCTTGAGGCCCCTTTAACTGGAGCAGCCAGGGGACCTTCTGCATGCAAAACATGCTTGGCCAATGAGCTGTGGCCCTTCATATGAAGGTAGGCCATTGAAGGTTAAGGGTGAAAAGAGTTTTGTCTCCTTTAAGTGTGAGCAAGTCTTTTCTAAAGTCACACTTTACGGATGTCCACAAGAGGCGCCCTCTCGTATTGTGTCCCCTTCCTGGCATTCTCCCCACCCCTTCTCTTTTCCCCATCTTCCAAAGTGGAAGGAAAAGAGGCAGTCAAAGAGTGAGATAAATTTATTGCTGGCGGATTCCATTTTGGGGAAGGGGGGGAGCGAGGAATAAACAAGCTACTGAATGAACAAAATGATGTTTTTCATTTACCGGTGAGTCACAAGAATAAGTTCTCATTTTTAGTCTGAATTATTCTGTGTGTCTGGGTTATTCTTTGTGGAGGCAGGCTGCCACCTGATTCTTGAAATGAAATTATCCTTGCAGGGTTGTTGTTGTTTTGTTTAACACAGGCAATGCAATGAATAGTGGCAAGCAGGAAAGAAAACAGGGTCCCAATATGGCTTTGTTGCCATATTGCAAAATATATTGATCTGCTGAGGCTTTTGGGGGAAAACAGCCTATGAAAATGTGAACTTGTCAAAACTCTTCAGTCAATGATTTATTGTTGCTGTTGGGCTTTTGTTTTTCAGCTGATGTTAACTTTGCACTAGAGCTCAGTGACTTGAGACACCGTCATGGTTTCCACATAATCCTGGTGCATAAAAATCAAGCTTCTGAGGCTCTCTTGCATCATGCTCATGAGCTCATCAGATTTGAGGAATTCATTTCAGATTTGCCTCCAAGATTGCCACTGAAAAAACCAGTAAGTGATTTTCCTCTCTGGTTTTTAGATGACTTGACTGGAGCACTAGCTTCCATTCAGCCCAAAGTAATTGTATTTCTAGATGTGGCTTAGGCTGGTCCTGGGTGTGACATGCAATAACAACTCACGTGCCAGCAATACATGGTTAAACAGCTAGCTCCAAGTTTCATAACAAGACTCTCCCATGCACCAGTTGCATGTTAAAATTTCTTTTTAACATATGCTGGCTTTACTCTGGGAACAATAAGCATTATGTTGCTCAAAGTGAGCATGAAACTTAACTGTTTTGTGAACTCTCAGAATACAGAAACAAGTGCAAAATTTGGGACTTCTGTTGCAGATTTTCATGAAAAGTTGAAGTGCTCTTGATTTTGTGGAGAAGCTTGCAGTGATGTTTGCTCCCAGGTTTGCCCCCTCATTGCAGCAGGTGGCTTGGTGCAACTGCAGGTCTTTGTCCCCTCTCATATATTGCAGTGGGGTTGGGGGCATTGGATGGATTTACAGACAGGAAAAGGAAGAAGAGGAGGGGTGTCGTACTCCAATGAACATTAGGCAGCCACCATTTTAATTACCCAGGCATAGAATTGTAGATTTGGAAGAGATCCTGATGGTCATCTACTCCAGCCCCCAGTAATGCAGAAATCTCAGGTGAAATAGAATCATAGTCCACTGCCCTAGGGCATGAGTAGACACCCAAGATGGATACTACATTGCCCCAGGGCAGTATGGGCAGTTAAAAAGGCAGAAGAGGAGACCCAGGCCAGCAGTGGTAGCTGGTAAATCGCCTGGCAATTAGTGGTGTCTGTCCAAAGCTTAATCTTCGGAGTCTTTATCAGCCCATGTTCCAAATTTTCTTGAGCACAAATAGTCCATAAGCTATGGTTTTTCCGGGTTGCCATTTCTTAATGATATAATACCAGCATGCTGTGTCTTCAGCTATGATTCTACCCCCTATTCTCTAGAAGCCCACTAAAAACCAACCATTGTCTTTTAGGCATGCCATACCCTGCTTTATGTTTACAACCTGCCAACAAACAGAGACAGCAAAAGTGTCTGCTACAGGCTCCGCCGTTTGTCAGACAATTGCGGAGGGAAAGTACTGACCCTTTCCGGCAGCAGCGCGATCCTCCGCTTCTTAAATCAAGACAGCGCTGAGCGCGCTCAGAAGCGGATGGAGAACGAAGACGTCTTCGGCAACAGGATCGTCGTCTCTTTTACCCCTAAAAACAAGGAGCTTGCTGAAGCCAAGAACGCAAGCTCTACCGGAGCGGAAAAAGTGAAGTCGCCCAAAAAAGCGAACAAGAGCACAAAGCTGTGCCTCGTGGGCAAGGACTCCACTGACCCATCAGCAAAAGCTGCTGTGGGAAAAGGCCCTCAGTTGCACGGCTCTGTTGCAAAGAACACCAGCGTAAAGAGCTTGCAGGTAATAGCTTCATGATTTAAAACTCTGAGGTGGGTGAGACATATTCAGCCTTAGAGGGGGGGGTGTTAATCCACTAGTCTTCCCTACCCTTTGTCACCAGCCTCTGTGGAGTGTGTCCATCTAAGTCAAACCCATAGTTGTTGTTTAGTCGTGTCCGACTCTTTGTGACCCCATGGACCATAGCACGCCAGGCACTCCTGTCTTGCACTGCCTCCCGCAGTTTGGTCAAACTCATGTTCGTAGCCAAACCCATAGTAGTTCTATTGAAATGTGTGGTCTTGTCAAGTTACAGTGGAAACCACACTTTTGGCCTTAGTGTCACATGCCCTGCAGGCTCTGTCCCTCAAAATCTGCACACTGAGCCCAGGTGTCCATAAATAGGTCGCCCTTTTGCATTCTGTGCAAAACCACCCAGTTGCAGATGTTTCTACTGAACTTGCAGGGGACACACAGCCAGTGCCACATGCAATGTTGGAAACTGGGTTTGTGCTTGTTGCACCCCAAGGTTCCACTAGCTGGTGTAAAAGAAGGACTTGTATTGCGCTTCCCATACTTAGATTCTGCTTTTGCTGCTCAAGCATCTGCACTAGCTGCCCACATGCTACTGGACCTGGTTCAAGGCTATTGGGTCCAGGTTACCTTAAAGGCTTGATCTCGTATAATCTAGGGGAGTGCTCTTAATTGTCCCATGTGTTACAGAGGCCTGGCTGGCTTTGACCTGAATTCAGGCATCTAGTGTCGCTGGTCCCATGCTGCAGAATATTTTTCCAGCAGATATTTGGCAGGCATCATTGCATTTGATTTTCAGGCATGTCTTGAAGGTATTATTATTCTGACAGACCTTGCAGCTGCTTACAGATTTTCTTGGACAGTCATCTTATTGATTGTTTTGTATTCCTGAAGTTTTATGAGAAGGTTGTTACATAAATTTACACATAAATGTTTTTCATGCATTTATGTAGCAAAATGTGTATACTGTTGGTTAAAAACGAACAGCAGCAACACCCTCTAAGCCACGGGTGTCAAACACAAGGCCCGGGGGCCAAATCAGGCCCGCCAGACCTCATCATGTGGCCCGCCGAGCGCCCCAGCCAGTGGGACCCAGCAGCGGGACCTTGCTGCTGAAGCGCCGCGCCGACAAAGCACCGACAAACAGCTGGGGCCGGGGGGGGGGTAGAAAGGCGGCCGGAGCAGCACTGCATGGAGAGCCCTGAGCCACAGCAGGAGAAGGAGGAGGCAGCTTGCCGGGTCAGCGCCCGGCAGCACCGCACGGAGAGTCCCGAGCCTCTGGGACGCAGCAGTGCTCTGTAGCACTTTGAATCCTCCTCCTCCTGCCACGGCTCGGTGCCTGGAAACGGCTGCTGCTGCTGCTGCTGAAGCACAGACAAAGCACCCAGCAGCGCCGTGTGGAGGAGGAGGAGGATTCAAAGTGCTACAGAGCACTGCTGCGTCCCAGAGGCTCGGGACTCTCTGCACGGTGCTGCCGGGCACCGACCCGGGAAGCCGCCTCCTCCTCCTCCTCCTCCTCTTGCCTCACCTTCTCCTCCTGCTGCCGTGGCTCAGCCTCACGAACGTGCAACTCTGAGGCTTTACGCACTTCTCCTAAAACGGACACCCGCTGCCTCACGCTGCACGGGAAATGCTTTTTGCCCCTGGGTCCCTTCGCGCTCTTTTCTGGCGCTGAATCAAGGCGGCGACCCCCCCTTCCCTTTCTTCCTTCCTCTCTCTCGTTCTTATTCTTTCTTTCCCTCTCCTTCCTTCCTTCTTTATCTCTGTCTTCTCTCCCTCTTTCTTTTTATTTCCATCTTTATTCCTTCTTTCCTACTCTTCTTTCACCTCTTTCCTTCCTCTCTCCCTCCTGCTGCCTCTTTTCTTCCTTCCTTCCTTCCTTCCTTCCTTCCTTCCTTCCTTCCTTCCTTCCTTTCTTCCTTCCGTCTTTCCCATCTTCCTTCCTCTCCCTCATTCTTATTCTTTCTTTCCCTCTACTTCCTTCCTTCTTTCTCCCTTTCCGTCTTCTCTCCCTTTCTTTTTCTTTCCTTCTTTATTCCCTTCCTTATTTCCTACTCTTCTTTCTCTCCCCTCTTTCCTTCCTTCCTTCCTCTCTCCCTCCCACTCCCTCTTTTCTTCCTTCCTCCCTCCCTCCCTCCCTTTCCCTCTCCTCAGAAACATAGGATGCTGCTTTGTACTTCTGGCCCTTAAACCCTGGAACCAGGAGAGCAGCTCCAGTGAGTCAACCTCAGCCAGTCCCTTTGGTGAAGGGTGGTGGCTCACTGGCAGAACATCTGTCCTGCATGCAGAAGGACCCCAGCATCTCCAGGTACTAGTAGCTCTGCAAAGGTCCTGCATGAAACCCTAGCGAGCCTCCACCACCCAGTGCAGTTACCAAAAATCATTTTTCAATAAATTGTACAATAATTGTACATTTGAATATCTACTTGCCATTATTCTGACTATGTTTCTGCTTTCAGAGCTAGTTATTACTTACATTATTACAAAAAACAGTAATAATTGAATGCAGTGACAATAATTTATGATAATAAAGAGTGGACACATAGTCCTACAGATACAACCGGCCCTTTGAGGGTGACCAAACTGCTGATGCGGCCCCCGATGAATTTGAGTTTGACACCCCTGCTCTAAGCGGTTAACCAGGAATATAAAACATTCAAAGTATTGATAAAAACAAGGAAGTCCAGGTATATGAAAACATTAAAAAGATGATTAAAATAAATAGTAGCTAAAAAGCTATAAATTGCATGTAACTTCTACATGTCTGGATAAGTTGCCCAAACAAAAATGTTTTAAGCAAAAACTGAAGAGTATTGTGAAGGTGCCTGTCTGTTGTCAGTAGGCCAAGAATTCCAAAGTGTAGGTGCTTCTTCTAAGGGATATTATTCTTATTATGAATTGAATTTATATACTGCCCTATACCTGCAGGTCTCATATTCATGTCTAAGTTGTGGGTTGCATTTAGCCTACCATAATCCCCTCGCTTGCTGACCTGCATAATTTTTTTCTTCAAGGAACTTTGCCGCATGGAGTCAAAGAATGTGAAAATTACCGAGAATCACAAAGACTCACTAAAAGAGGATACTGCATCATTGCAAAGTAACTCTAGTGCATCAAGTTCCATAGCCCTGGCAACCAAGAAAGGAGGAGCAGGAGACTCTGTTCACAAAAACAGTCTAAAGTATGTCAGGAGCAAGTCTGAAATTTGTAAAAAGCAAGAATCGAAATTGCAAGCTAATGAGGCCATTCTTCTTTATGCAGGAAAGATTCGCTGGCAGCCAGAAGCATCAACAACTCCCCAATAGATAAAAAAGAGAAGGATGATGTATTCCAAGTTAGCTACCCATCTGCTTTCAGTATGCTCACAGCGTCAAGGCAGCTCAGTCCTGTGCTGATATCTCAAAGTCGCTGGTCCTCTAGGTAAGCATCTCTTGCAGTCCAAAGCTCTGACAAAAGCAGAAGACCCCTGGGCTCCAATTTTGGGGATTTCTCTGAATGCTCCTTTGGAATGCTTGTGCACGGTTGAATCCTGACACTGAGGTCTGCAGAGAAGCTTGTCTAAGAGCCAGCCCAAGATGCTTGGGAAACTTAATGGGTTTTAATCCTGTTTCTCAGTATGCACGTGTGTCTGCATATATATACCTGTCACCAGTGGATTAGTGCAGTGGTCTGAAACCAAACTGAGGAATGTAGAAACTGGCTTATACTGCATATAAGACCCATTGGTCCATATCACTTAGTATTGTCTACACCAGCAGGAAGCCACTCTAGGGTTTCAAACAAGGGACATTCCTGGTGCTACCTGGAAATGCCTTGTGCATGCAAATTGCTCTGCTTCTGAGCTATGGCCCTTAGGCTCTCTCCTCTTCTTTCATTCCCTTGCCGCTCAACAACTCTTGAGTGTTGGCTAGTGGTTGATCCATTATCTGTCTGCACATGCAAGCAGAAGATAACCATCCTTGGTGTGTGTGGAATTGAAAGGTCACAGTTACTAACCTGGAATACCCATTTCTGTAACACGTGACTGGTGATGTTTGGAGACACTAGACCTTTTGTTTTTAAAAGTGAAAAAAGAGGACTTTTACACAAGAATTTAAAGGTTGCTCTGTGTTTCTGTATTATGTGAATGTGACGCTTTTTGACTTCATATATTCATTGAACAGATGTGTGTAACTCCAGTCCATGTGTTGCGAAATAGAGCTGTTCAGGATTTTTTGCTGCTCACTGGAAGAGTACATGCTTTGCATGTAAAAAGTCTCAAGTTCATGTTCAATCCCTGAGACCCCATCCAAAACCCTAGTGTAAAGACCTAGAGATGGGGTAGCCAGCATGGCACACTCTAAATGTTCTTGCATTATGATTCTTGTCAACCACAGGCAAGATGATCGACAGTCAGGGATAATGGGAGCTGTACTCCCAACCATCACCTGGAGGGAGCCACATTGTCTATCCCTGAGCCAGGAAGACCGAAAATCTGATTCTAGTATAACTAACTGGATTCGGTATTTGAGATATTTCATATCTCTTAAAGAAAAATTACCTTGCTCTTTAAATGCCCAAAGCGATTTCTCTCTCCTTGTGTGTGTAATGTACAGTGGAATGAATAATTCTAGAACTCCCTTGCTTTCCTCCCTACTTCATTAGGAGTGTGTCTCCAAACCTCTCAAACAGATCTTCTCCACTCGCCTTCATCAATCACACTGGTAGCGTGGACTACCCAGATCCTTTTGCAAATGGAGCAGACATCCAGATTAGCAATATAGACTACAGACTGTCCAGAAAGGAGCTGCAGCAAACTTTGCAAGAAATCTTCTCTAAGCATGGCAAGGTAAACATCTGAGTTTACTTTCATTTGCCCTGTTTTGGGTTTTGTGGATGCAGCTCAAGAACAGAAACTCTTGTTCCTCATTGATCATTTCAGAGCAGGTCACACGTTAAAACAAATCGGCATAAACATAGAAGTGGATGAACTGCGACCATTGTGCCACCTGTGCTCTAGCCATTATTCAACTGGCTTTATTGTTTGCAGAGAACCAGGGCATGTTGGAGAGGGTAGTCGCGGCTGGTTGTGTTGATGGTTCTGTACATACACAAGTATCATACAGTGAGGGGGGAAAGTATTTGATCCCCTGCTAAATTTGCCCCTCATCTTTTGCAAAGGAATCAAACACCTATTTCACTCATTCTAATGCACATCAATCTCTGACTTCTGTCTTCTGGGTTTCTGGGGGTTTTCCTGTTGTTATTCTGTCTCTCACAGCTACAATAAGCCTGCCATTAAAATTATGGACTGGTCATTTCTTCGTCAGAGGGCAAACGGGCAAATTTAGCAGGGGATCAAATACTTTCCCCCTCACTGTATGTCAATCTTGGTATTTGTGCGCTGATTTGATCTCTTGTTTCAGGTAAAGACTGTGGAACTCAGTCCTCATACTGATTATCAGCTGAAGGCTATAGTACAAATGGAGAATTTACAAGAGGCAATCCGTGCTGTCAACTACCTTCATAGATACAAAATTGGCAGCAAGAGGATCCAGGTTTCGCTCGCTACAGGAGCTACCAATAAATCCCTGGCACTGGTTAGGTAATTTTAAAATAAGCTAGAACATCTTACATGGAGACTTTTGAAGGCTGAGGATTAGCTATGCATAGAATAGAATAGAATAGAATAGAATAGAATAGAATAGAATAGAATACCACATTTGAAGCATATAGATGGTAGACTGTGTTAGCATGAAGAATGCTGAGGGGCTTCACCTGTCTTCAAATAGAGTAACCTTAAATGAATGGAAGGATCTATCTCTTTTCTATGGATTCAAGCCACAGCCGAGAATTTTAGGCTAGACATAAGCACAGGAACAGCTACTTTGAGAACTTGGTTTTGTTATTTTTAGGTCAGGCATCCCCAAACCTGGCCCTCCGGATGTTTTGAGACTACAACTCCCATCATCCCATCATGATGGGGATTGTAGTCCCCAAACATATGGAGGGCCGAGTTTGGGGGTGCCTGTTTTAGGTGGTCAACCATTAAGGTGTAGGGAATGACTGGCTCACTTCTTGAGGTCACCTTAAAGTCAAGGATGCCAATTGTTGAAGTCCAACAATACCTGGAGAGTTCCTCACCTCTGCCTTGTAAGTTATATACCCAAAGAGTATTCATTACTGGAGGTCAGGGTATGTTAAACTCTTAAGAATTTTGAGCAAGACTACCTCTCTCAGTTGGTGTATTGGCACTAGTGAAGAGTTAAATGCCTGCCTGGGCTATGTCAGCACTGTTCCTTTTAAAAAATATTCTGGTGGATCTAGTGTAAATGAAGAAAATAGTTAAGAATAAAATTATTTACCGTGCCTTTCCTAACACCCAATCACTTCCATTGGCAGTTCAGAAGCAATGTCCATTCTTCAAGATGCTCCGGCTTGTTGCCTGCCTCTTCTCAAGTTCACAGAGATCTACGAGAAAAAGTAGGTCTGAAAACTGCATGCTAAATTACTTAAGAAATTCGGTATATTCATAACTCACTACTTTTATGTAGTTCTCTATACCCCTTTCACTTCATTAGAGTTTTCAAATATTCTGGCTTTTTTTAGGTTTGGACACAAGTTAAATGTATCAGACTTGTATAAAATAACTGACGTCGTAGCCATCCGCGATCAAGGCAATGGAAGACTTGTATGTCTTTTACCCAGTAGTCAAGCTAGACAGAGCCCTTTGGGGTCTTCACAGTCTCATGATGGCTCTTCAGCTAACTGTAGTCCTATCATATTTGAAGAACTGGAATATCATGAGCCCATTTGCAAGCAGCACTGCATAAATAAAGATTTCAGGTAAGAGGTGTTTTTCAGGTCCTTCCATCTTTCTCTTGTAAGTGAACTCTGGAATTGAAATTGGAGCGTTTTTATATACTTCTGCCCTCCAGTGGTTCCTGGGGTAATACATAATAATATATTGAGATACACAAATCAGTATGAGAAATGCAACAACAGCTATATAAAATACAGTGGTACCTCGCAAGACGAAAGCGTTTTGCGTTGCGCGAGGGACTCACGAAACGACGAGGTTTTCTATGGCCGCCGCTTCATCTTGCGAAGCACGGCCATAGAATGTAGCGTGGGAAGGCGGCAAAGGAAGATCAGCTGTCAGCGCGGGAAGCTGACAGCTGATCTTCCTTTGCCGCCTTCCCACGCTACAGCTGGTTCCCCGGGGCTTGCCAAGCAGGTGGCAACATGCCCCGGCAAGCAGCGCCTGGAGCCAAGGCGCAGCAGGCGCTGCTTGCCGGGATTGTCGCCGCCTGCCTTGGCAAGCCCCGGCAAGCAGCATCCGCCGCGCTTCGGCACTGGGGGGCGGAACTGAAGCATGGCGGTGCGGGGGCTGCCACCGCCTGTCTTCCCCGAGCCAAGGGGGACGGAGCCGAAGCGTGGCGGGCACTGCTTGCCGGGGCTGCCGCCGCCTGGCTTCCCCTTGACTCAGGCTTCGGCTCCGGGTGACTGGCGGCGGAGGCACTTGCTCACTGTTGCCGCCCGCCTGCCTGCCTTCCCCGAGCCAAGCGAGCAAGCGCCACCGCCGCCAGTCCCCCGGAGCCCATAGGAACACATTAATTAAATTTCAATGCGTTCCTATGGGAAACCGTGCTTCACAAGACGAATTTTTCGTAAAACGAATTGACCGGTGGAACGAATTAAATTCGTCTTGTGAGGTACCACTGTAGATTAGAATCTCAAGAAACTGAAGCGATCTTTTCAGCCCAAACCATAAGTTTGGGGAAATGACCCTATCTTAATCTGATGTCTTAAAACAGAGATCCAGCAGTCCCTGGCATTATAGGGAGGAAGTTCCATACCTACGTAAGCATTGTGGTTTAATAAAATTTTGCAAGTGTTTGGCGGTTATTGGGTTTTTAAGGGAATATATCTACAGAACTGTCCGGCACATATAACTCTCCATTATTAGCTGTGAAGCAACATTATATGTGGAGTTACATCAGCTTCCTGAACTGTATAAGATCTTTGAAAGATGGCAAATCCATGCCCATGTGGAAGAACCACTAATCTACTTAGGTTATACCATAGTGATGACTCCAGTTTAGACTAGTAGCTGTTGGCTGCCAAAGTCCATAAGACAAATCTTCCACAGTAGCAAATTAAGAGTGGCAGCTTGCCAGAACCCTGGGCTGTATATATTACCTTATTGTCTTACGCCAGTAAAAAACTGTTCAATGTTTTCCTGTTTCTCTAGTGAGCATGACTTTGATCCTGACTCCTACAAAGTTCCCTTTGTGATATTGTCTCTTAAGACCTTTGCACCACAAGTTCATAGCTTGTTGCAGACCCACGAGGGGACAGTGCCGTTACTAAGGTAAAATCAGGTTTCTTTGCCGTTGTTTGAATGTTCAGTAATGAGCCGGGTTAAATACCCCCTGTAGTGAAGGGGATCCTTGGATAGATTGCTCCACCAACTCCCTCCACTAGGCAAGTTAGAAATGGTTCATCACTGAGAGAAAAACACCTCCTCCAGGCCCCATTCCACTTGAGTGTCTCTGTAGTTAAGCTTCTGAGTTCTCTTAAGCATAATAATATATATACATTTTTTTTAAAAAAAATCCAAATTAAAGATGAAATAATTAAATATTAAGCATTAAAACACGCCAAAAGTCAGGTCCGTTTGCTTTGTGATCCGCAATAGTTCTGGTCACAGGTGAGAGGTGAAATGCTGTGCAGAGCAAAAAAGCCATCCTCCCTTTAGGCTACTTGGAATCATTCTCCTTGCTTAACCCCACCTCCCCTTCATTGGTTTTCTCTGACTCCTCACATTGAGGGTTACCCTGGTTGCTGAAGGGGCTCCAAGTGACAAGACAAGTCTATTAAATGCTGGCTGTATTTGGACAATTGTACAGCGGTACCTTGGGTTAAGAACTTAATTCGTTCTGGAGGTCCATTCTTAACCTGAAACTGTTCTTAACCTGAGGTACCACTTTAGCTAATGGGGCCTCCTGCCACCACCCTGTCGCCACTGTGTGTTTTCTGTTCTCATCCTGAAGCAAAGTTCTTAACCCGAGGTACTATGTCTGGGTTAGTGGAGTCTGTAACCTGAAGCATCTGTAACCCGAGATACCACAGTATTCAGCAGAGATGCTATCTTCCAAAGACGTGTTCTGAATTCTGCTCTCACGCAATGCAAATACATAGCTGCAGAGTGCATACTGCCTAGTTCACAAGTAATGAATCATGCGAAAAGTCCCAAGTTCAGTCCCTGGCATCTCCAAGGAATGATAGCAGTGTCCCCTGTCTGAAACCCTGGAGAGCTCCTGCCAGTCAGTGGAGACGATACCAACCTAGATAGACTACTCTCTTGACTTTCCTAAATGTGTAGCAATTGTCTTTGTGATCCTTAGGTCATAAAATGCATAGCACCACCTGCTGACCTATGGCAACCCTGCAACAGTTTTTTTCAGACCCATGTCTCCAGTTCCAAATTCCTAGATTGCTGTTGGGTAGTCAGCTGTAGGTTGCGTCAAATTAAGGTCACGACAGCAAGTCACCTTTAATTTGAACCTGCTTTTCTTACTTGCAGTGTAAACAGAGACTTGCTAATGCTTGTTTGCATCTGTTTTGCTACAAGATTGACCAAAGGTTTCATTACAAGCGAGCAGTCTGGTCTAACGCTTTTTATATTATGTTGTTCTATTTTGCAGCTTTCCTGACTGCTATGCTTCAGAATTCAGCAATCTGCAAATGGTGCAGGAAGGCCAGGGAGGTGTCCCTCTGGAGCATCTCATCACTTGTGTCCCTGGTGTGAATATTGCCACTGCACAAAACGGCATCAAAGTTGTAAAGTGGATTCATAACAAGCCACCACCTCCCACAGCAGGTGCATATTTCACTCTTTTATGCATCAGTATTTTGTGTTAGTTTCTTGCTTCTAACATTACTAGTGTGCAAATAATTCTGTTCCTTTGTGTGACTGATTTGCTTGGGAATTTGTGGCACTCCAGATCTTGGCGGGTTACAACTGTCATCGCTACCTAATGACCATGCTGGTTGGGGCTGATGGGAGTTGGGAGTCCAGCAGCTTTTGGAGGGTCACAGGTTCCCCATTCCTGCAAAAGCATATAACCTAGAATTTAGATGTGGGATAACCAACACGGTGCCTGCGTGCGCCAGTATGTTGCCAGAGGGCTGCTGCAGTGCCTCCCAGGCTATCTGCTGCACCAGATTAGAAGAAAAGAGGGTGAAAATGGTCTCCCTGTGCCCCTCCGGTTGCTAACAGTTCCTTAATGAGTCTTTGCTAAACATGCCCACTTCCATGATGGGACAACAGCAGGGCTTTGAGAATTGGCTGGACAGGGGAGAAGGGGATCATTGTTGACTGAGCTATGCATATATGTGAATGGAATAGAGAAGGAAATATGGAATGATGGGGGGGGGAAGTGGATGGAGCCTTGAGGAGAGCAAAAGGAGGACAGGTATGATCATGGCAGGGAGAGAGGATAAGAACTGTATTTGATGGATGGGATGTGGGAAGCATGTATAGAGAGAGTACCAAGGGGAGGTGGGAGTATTCATGAAAGAGATTGAGGGAATGAAGGTTTTTTTAGAGATGATTTAGAGATGACTTGCCGTCTTCTGGGTGTTCTGTTGGACAGATAGCTGTGAGTTCAGATGAGTGGTTTTGGTTCTAGGTTTCAGACTATGACTTCTATTTAGTTCCTTGAGCAAGCTTTGCCTTTCAAATGACCATTCAGCTTGCAGCAGAAAACAGGGAACAAAATAGTAGCTGTGTGTTCTGGAACTCAGACCCCAATTCTGTGAGGGAAGGAAAATTCCCACCCAATGCCTGAAACCCCTTTTGGACATACCAAGTTTGTCTCTCTGGAATTCCAGCCACAGTTCATATTTTTGCTTTGTTGTGAGACGAGCTTGTCTTCAGATAGTGGCCTTTTTGTTTTTGTCACTTAGTCTGTAGAGATGTGATACTTCCCCCAAATCCATGGTGTTCCTGTTCTGATTTACTCCTAGAAGGAGTGTGGTGGAGTCGTCTCCTTTGGAGGTCTTTAAGCAGAGGCTTGACAAGCGTATGTCAATAATGCTTTGATGGTGTTTCCTGCTTGGCAGGGGGTTGGACTGGATGGCCCTTGTGGTCTCTTTCAACTCTATGATTCTATGATTCTAGTTTTGCCTGTAGTTTTCATTGTATTCCATTTATGTCCCTTACCTCCTAAGCCAGAGAGTTCTTGTTATGTCTCTCCCCCCCCCCCCATTTTTAGAGCCTTGGATTCTCCGTTCTACAAGCCCTGTGGGTAACCCACAACTTATTCAGTTCAGCAGAGAAGTGATTGATCTCCTGAAAAACCAGCCGTCATGTATCATGCCTGTCAGTAAATTCATCCCAACATACCATCACCATTTTGCAAAGCAATGTCGTGTGTCTGACTATGGGTGTTCCAAGTTAATGGAGTTGCTGGAAGCGGTGCCTCATGTGTTGCAGGTGAGTTCAGTCTCAATTTTATTGAAGTGCATTTCTCCATGAGTGATGACTGTCAGTTCACATAAAAGGCTAGCTTTTAACTGCAGTAAAAATCCTCATTTTGAAGTTAAGAGTGGTGTGTCAGGATAGCAACGGTGAAGAAGAGTTCTCTGGTGCCTTCCACAGTCTTCAGGGATATTGTAGATCCCCTCTTTAAGAAGCTGGTGTTGAAATTTAATTTACACAGGACAAGCAAGGTCCTGCTTTTACCTTGCCAATTGTTTGGAAGGGATTCTCTTACCCTTAAATCTTTTGATGTGTAGCTTTACTGCTGTGACCCAGGACATCAAGGGCATTTGCATCTGTCTAGGTTGCATGCCAGAAGATGAGATTGGCAGCTCTATTCCAATATGTATCCTATGTTGGCTATTGCCCACCACCTGGAGAGCTTTGCCATTGCCTCATCTTGCCAGATGTCTTCTCAAGCTGCTTAATGGCTGTTTCCCAGCTCCCATCATCCTTCGCCAGAATGGCCTATGGTCAGCCTGTAGCCCAAAACACATCTGTCATGTGTCATGAACTGGTTGGGCGCAGAGAAATGGTCAGAGGAACCTGCTGGGGAACCCCAAAGGGAAGAAGGCTCAGAGCCTGGGGAGTGGTGGTTGGACATTGAAGAGGGAGAAGACTGGGAAGAGGAGGTGTTGGAAGCTGAAGAGGTAACAGGGATTCAGCCATGTGTTGAACCCCCTTGTTTTGAATACCGTATTTTTCCATCTATAAGACGAGGTCTAAAAATGTGTCTTTTTCCTTCCAGATTCTCGGGATAGGCACTAAGCGTTTGTTAACCTTAACGCATAGGGCCCAAGTGAAGCGATTTACTCAAGACCTGTTTAAGCTTCTCAAGTCTCAGGCCAGCAAGCAAGTGGTTGTGAGGGAGTTCTTTCAAGCTTATCATTGGTACGTAGAGAACTGTGGCATGTGAATAGCCTGTGTTTACACATTGACACATCAAAGCTTTTAAAAAAAATAAAAAAAATAAAGACTTTGAGCTTCAGGGAAGTAGCATTTCCCCTTCGAAGGGGAAGGAGCAGCTTTCTCCTTTCCAAAGTCAGAATCTGAGGAGCAGAAACAAAAGCCAACTTGGGAAAGAGGGATGGGCAGGGAAGGTAAAAATGGCTGGTGTTAAATCTTATGAAGTTGGCCAGTACTAAAGGCAGGCAGGATCAGCGCCGGTGCTAGGGCTTTTTGCGCCCTAGGCTAAATCACCTTCTGGCGCCTCCCCCCGGCACATGCGTCATGACGCGTGCACAACGCCGCTGACGCGCCTGCGTCCCATCCATAGGCGGGAGGGCGCTGAGCTCTCATTTTGGCTGGCCCGCCTCCCGGCTATGGAGGGGACGCTGTGAGTTCTTCAGCGGCGGCAGCGAGCGAGCAGTGGCAGCAGCAACAGCGCCCATATCTGAAGGCTTCAGCTACGGGCGCTGCCACCGCCACCGCTCGCTCGTTGCAGCCGCTGAGGAGCTCACAGCGTCCCCTCCATAGGCGGGAGGGCGCTGAGCTCTCATTTTGGCTCGCCCGCCTCCCGCCTATGGAGGGGACGCTGTGAGCTCTTCAGCGGCGGCAACAGCGGCCATAGCTGAAGGCTTCAGCTACGGGCGCTGCCGCTGCCACCGCTCGCTCATTGCTCCCGGCGCTGGCAGCAGGCGGGCTCGCCAGCGCCCCCTCCATTTCAGGGGCACAGCCGAGCAGCCGCCCGCCAGGCTCCGGCGATGCGTGTGGAGGCGCCAGCAGTCGGCGGGCAGGCTCGACAGCGCCCCCTCCATTTCGGCGCCCTAGGCCATGGCCTAGTTTGCCTAAATGGAGGAGAAATCTTGAGAACTTTCTGATCGAAATTCCCCTGAAACTCAAAGTAGACCCATTGACATTAATGAACTTACTCATCTTCAGTAACTTCAGTGGGTCTAATTCTGAGTTGAACACTAACCGTTGCCTCTCGTATTATTCATATCTTCATATGGAGATGGTAGCAATGGAAAAGTTGCTGGATTGTACCTTTTTCTGTTCTTCTTTACCCTAAATGCCTTTAATGCGATTTCACTTCTTTCCATCCCATTATCTAGGTGCTTCTCAAAAGACTGGGATGTGACGGAATACGGAGTGTGCGAGTTAGTGGATCTCATATCAGAAATTCCAGACACAACAATCTGTTTGTCTATGCAAGATAATGAGATGGTAATTTGTATCCCCAAAAGAGGTACACCCTCTTCCTCTCTTTCTTTCTTTTTTAAAACACACAGGTCAGACTGTAGTTGGTACCCTGGTGACAAGTATACTTTTGGCTTTTTGTGAATGAATTGAAGTTTATGGTGAGCAGCAGGTAGAGACTTGGAGCTGTGTTTTGATTGGGGAATTTGTATATCCTTTTGTTTAAAGAAAAGATCACAGCGTAGTTTACATGTAAATACAAACAGAACAGAATGCAATTTAACAAAAGATTGAGATCCAAACTCTCTAAAAAGCTGCAGAGAATGAAGAGCATTTTTGCATGACACCTAAAGAACATAAGAGCCCCCCCCTCCCTTTCCCGGCCAATGATTCTATTCCCACAGGTGCCTTGAGCCTTAAGAGTAAAGATGCTTATGACCTGATGCAAAATAAAAGTTATATATTGCTATCATTCTGTTTCATACCTTCCGTCACCATTAAGTCCCAGGACAGGTTACAGCAATTTGAAAACAAAAGTGTTAGAAGTCAATTTGGGGGGGGGGGGAATGATGGTAATCAGTTCCTAAAAATTCAGAATGTGTCTTGAGAAGCAATGCAAGGTAAGGTGAGTCTGCTGGATCAGGCCAATGGCCCATCTGGTCCAGGTTCTTTTTCTCATGGTGGCCAACTAACACATAACGCTTCTGAGCTTGGAGGTGAAGCAGAGCTAACTGGCTAGTAGCTGCTGTGTTGTGGAGAGCACTCCTTTGCACTAGCAGTTGAGCTGGAATAGAATCCTTGTTTCTGGGAGAGTGCTAAAGTACTGGTCTTGTTGCTTTTACTTTCCTTAGTTTTGCATCTCTTCTCTGGTTTTCAGAACGTACTAAGGAAGAAGTTGAAAGGACAAAGCAGTTCTCCAAGGAGGCAGTGGACTTGTTGCGCCACCAGCCCTATTTTCGCATGCCTTTCAATAAATTTATCCCATTCTATCACCACCACTTTGGGCGCCAGTGCAGACTTGCCTATTACGGATTTACCAAACTACTTGAACTCTTCGAAGCCATACCAGATGTCCTGCAGGTAGGATCCAGATTCTCTGGGGTAGAGGTGGATAATGGGCCAATTCTCAATTCCTTGTTGTTGTTGTTGTTTAGTCGTTTAGTCGTGTCCGACTCTTCGTGACCCCATGGACCATAGCACGCCAGGCACTCCTGTCTTCCACTGCCTCCCGCAGTTTGGTCAAACTCATGTTCGTAGCTTTGAGAACACTGTCCAACCATCTCGTCCTCTGTCGTCCCCTTCTCCTTGTGCCCTCCATCTTTCCCAACATCAAGGTCTTTTCCAAGGATTCTTCTCTTCTCATGAGGTGGCCAAAGTATTGGAGCCTCAGCTTCACGATCTGTCCTTCTAGTGAGCACTCAGGGCTGATTTCCTTCAGAATGGATAGGTTTGATCTTCTTGCAGTCTCCTCCAGCACCATAATTCAAAAGCATCAATTCTTCGGCGATCAGCCTTCTTTATGGTCCAGCTCTCACTTCCATACATCACTACTGGGAAAACCATAGCTTTAACTATACGGACCTTTGTAGGCAAGGAGATGTCTCTGCTTTTTAAGATGCTCTCTAGGTTTGTCATTGCTTTTCTCCCAAGAAGCAGGCGTCTTTTAATTTCGTGACTGCTGTCACCATCTACAGTGATCAAGGAGCCCAAGAAAGTAAAATCTCTCACTGCCTCCATTTCTTCCCCTTCTATTTGCCAGGAGGTAATGGGACCAGTGGCCATGATCTTGGTTTTTTTGATGTTGAGCTTCAGACCATATTTTGCGCTCTCCTCTTTCACCCTCATTAAAAGGTTCTTTAATTCCTCCTCACTTTCTGCCATCAAGGTTGTGTCATCTGCATATCTGAGGTTGTTGATATTTCTTCCGGCAATCTTAATTCCGGCTTGGGATTCATCTAGTCCAGCCTTTCGCATGATGAATTCTGCATATAAAATTCCTTGTGCATCCACACTAAATAACATTTCTGGCCTTATTGAGTTGTGTTCAGTGTTTGGGGGATAACTATTGTTGCCTGTAGAACTGAGCCTTGTTTTTAGAGTGCTTACTGGGTGCTATTTCACTTACCTGGGCAAACTTTGGAAGTAAACCACTTCTTTTTAAAAAGCCATTCAACAATTGGCAGGGAAAACTTGTTAATTAATGGTATTTCAATGCATGGTATTTCAACACCACCTGAAAAGAATTCCAGGTGGGAGCAGGGGAGCCTTCGTATTGCTAATACTCCATTTGTGCATTGTAAGTACTGCCTTCCCTAGCTCCCGCCTAAATTATTCCATTAACGAAGCTGACTTCTACCCTCAGGTGCTGGAATGTGGTGAAGAGAAAATCCTTGCACTAACAGATGCGGAAAAGGTCAAAGCTTTAGCTGCCCAGTTTGTTAAATTGCTCCGATCTCAGAGAGACAAATGCCTTATGATGGCAGATGTGCTCACTGAATATGCTAAAACATTTGGCTACCCGCTGCGTCTCCAGGACTACGATGTCGGCTCTGTTCCAGCTCTGATGCAGAAACTTTGCCATGCTATCAAGGTATATGTTAGCACGACGTGTAAAAAAAACAACTTGGCATGACAAAAGTAGATTTGGTGGGGACTGAGGGAGTGGCGTAGAGAGGGAGAGAGCTGTATTGCTCAGATACATGATGAAAAATAATGCCAAGATCTTAAAATGACTGGTACTTCTCTCTGCGTAAAGTGCGGTGTAAACAATATGGATGGTGTTGTTTTTTTAAAGAACTCGTGTTCGTTTTCAGTATAATTGGATCACTAGAGAATCCCAAGAATCTCAGTTAGAATAAGTTTAGAATAAGTTTAGAATAAGAATAGATTCCCCCTACCCCTGCCAGAAATGATCAGGCCTCAGGGGCACATAGCAGAATTGAAGATTAAGTGACAGGAAGCTGATGCTTTGTCAAAAGCCATGAAAAGAGCACATCAGGTTAATTGGTTAAAAAAAACCACTGGTTGCAGCAGATTTTACAGACAAAGCTACTTCGATATGACTTGTAGCAAGCCGTTCTTCCAAGGAGGGCTAGGGGTTATGTTCTGTGATAGGCTAGGCTGATGCAGTAGTTCTCGTAGTCAACCCAGGAAGTTTCGTGGGGATTTGATCTCTAGTCGTCCCAAATCCAACACACACAACACCACCACAGTGGTGTACTGGAACCCTTCCAGTGCTCCATCTAAAATAACAGCTTGGTTTTTAAGAAGCAAAAACCATGAAGAACATAGTTGGTAGGCAGCTTCATGTAGAGAGAAGTGGCCCTTCAAATATCCTGGTCCCCTCCAAATGAGGAGCAGCTGGAAGTGTCCAGAGAAAGGGCCTTTGAGGCACTGGAGATCATGGAATATCTCCTCCCACCCTGGCTTGCTGGGAACAAACTTAGGTCTTTTCTGTGCCAGGTGAAGATTTCTCATTTTAAGATCATTCTAAGATCTTCACATCTTTAAGTTCCGCTTTGTTAATGTGTGATTCATGATTCACTCTGGTTGGTTTTTGTTTAGGTTTTTTTTTTGTACTGTGGTTTTGCTGTTTCAGTTTTAATGCTCTTGTCTGCCTTTTATGGGGTTTTTTATTTTTATCATTAGTCACCAAGGGGATATTGTTAATTGGGTTATATATAGGGGATGTAAATAAAACAGTGTGCAGAATGCTTCTTAAAGCTGACTGCTAAACAGCAAAATCCCTTCTTAAGGCTGCAGTGTGTTAGCAGCTTTTGCCTTACGCATCGGTGTAACTGGATTTCCCCACCCACCACCATTTTTATTCAAACTCCTCTAGGTCGTTGATGTAGAATCTGGTAAACAGCTCCAGCTTATAAATAAAAAGTCTCTCCGGACCTTGGCTACCCAGCTTCTGGTGCTCCTGATGACCTTGGATGAAACCAACTTTGTTTCAGTTGAAGAGCTTAAAAGGCATTATGAAACCACCCAGGGCGCTCCCCTGAATCCATGTGAATATGGCTTCATGACGTTTACTGAACTCCTGATGAGCGTGCCTTATCTCACGGAGGTAAGGGAGAAGATGGCTTGGCTCCTAATGCCCAGCGCAGCACTTGTTTGCTATGCTGGGCTCTGTTTTCCTTTCTTCATGAATCAGTCTTCATGAATGCAGAAGCATAGCGTGGGTTGCCAGTGCCCGGGGTGGGCAAATCACCAATGCTGCCGGAGCACTCCTGCCACTGAAGTGAAGCCGGGCCATGCTGTGTGGGGAGCCCTACCAGCTGACATGGCCCTTGGAAGGCAAATCCTCCCAACGTCCATGGAGAGAGCGTTGGGCTGTGCTGGGGTTGCCCCTTGACCACCTCCATCCATCCACAACCGCTCACCTTGGGCCTGGGCTGCTCTGCTGCCTTTGCCAGGGTGGGGTGGGGATCCCCACAGAAGCCAGCACCTGTGGGGGGGGGTGCCTGGTTGCACTCCCTCAGAAATTTGTGCCTGGGGCCACAGCTTCATCTCCCTGCTACACCACTGGTCTTGGGTCACATCTGCTCTATAAGCTTAAAGCACTATGATACTACTCTAACAGCCATGGCTTCCTCCAAGGAATCCTGGGAACTGTAGTTTCCTCTCATAGAGCTACAACTCTGAGTAGTTTAACAATCGGGCTCTCTTCCTAGGGAACTCTGGGAATTGTTGCTCTGTGAAGGGAGTAGGGGGAGTCTCTTAAGAACTCTCAGCACCCTTAACAAACTACAGTTCCCAGGGTTCTTTATGGTAAGCCATAACTTAAATTGAAATAGAGCTTTAAATGTATGGTGTGGATGTGGCCTCACTTTGGTTATTAATTAGCGATTCAGGGCCTAAAATAAGCTACAGTCTATAATGGAAAGCCTCCTGCCAACCTAGCAGTTCGAAAGCATGTCAAAATGCAAGTAGATAAATAGGAACCGCTACAGCGGGAAGGTAAACGGCGTTTCCATGTGCTGCTCTGGTTTGCCAGAAGCGGCTTTGTCATGCTGGCCACATGACCTGGAAGCTATACGCTGGCTCCCTCGGCCAATAATGCGAGATGAGCACGCAACCCCAGAGTCGGTCACGACTGGACCTAATGGTCAGGGGTCCCTTTATCTTTATAAAGGAAAGCAAGGAAATTGAGCAATTGCTGACTAGAGGCCAAGAAACCCAAGGTCACAGTCAAAGAGATAAATGGAGAAGAGTAATTTTAGTGGAGAAGGAGTAACAGCAAATGTGGAGGGGTTGTTGAAGTTTGAGGTTTTGTGGTGGTGCAGACATACATTAACGGCCTATTAAATGGATTTCGGAATGTAGCAAGCTGCTTTAAACCAGACCAAGCTATTCACCGCAGGAAGCTGCCTTATGCGTCAAGCTATTGGTCCATCTAGCCCAGAGTTACCTACACAGACTGGCAGCAGCTCTCCATAGTTCCAGGCAGTGCCATCTCTCAACCCTACCTGGTGATTCCAGGGATTGAACCTGGCACCTTCTGCATAGAAGGCAGTGCTCTACAGCTGAGCTACAGCCTTTCACCCATTTAGTTCAGTATAGTCTTGGCTGGCAACAAGTCTTTAAAGTTTCAGGCAGTGGACCATTCCCGTTCCCTGCTTACATCTGGAGATGTCAGGGATCAAACCTCTGCCCACTGGGCATAGATTAGCCTTTCGAGAGCAGGTGTGAGAGCTCAAGTTAACAGCAGCATTGAAATAAAATTGGACAACAGAAGAGTCAGCTGAGAAAAACGGACAGCTATCGTATGTGCAGACGAGGATTCAGTTTGTGGGCATAGAAAACAGAGATCAAAGGAGGAGAAAGAAGGGTCCCAGTGGTTTAGAATCTGTTTTTGCAGCTGCTGCTGCTTAGTTCCAAGTGCAGAGACTAGTTCCCTCGGTTTCCTATCCACAATCCGTTGTGCCGTACCCTGAAGAGATTGCCTCGTTACATTGCCCTTCAGTATGTGGCCTCCAACAACTGGAAGAAACTTAAGATTGTTCCCTCCAGTAGAAGGGGCAGGGTGACCTAGACTCAAAGCTGCTGATCATAGACTGTACCTTGAGAGGAAGTGACAGCAACTGGATTTGCTTACAGCCTCTTCTGGACAGGATCTGTCACATTTTGTTTTTCTAGGCAGTTTCTCAAGGCCCATTATAATATAAGGCACTGATTAAAAAAGAAAGAAAAAGGAATAAAAAATATAAAACACCATAAAACTAAAGCATTATATTCATTTAAAATGAACCATAGAAATTAATCAGGAACAGAAATTCATAAAATTTAGATAGATAGATAGATTAGATAGATATGCACACACACAGTTTTTTTGTTCTTTTTAAAGTGACAATGATGGGACCATGTGAATCTATTTTTATTGGTGGGGGGGAGGGGTTTGCAAGAATGTGGAGCCACCATTGCAAAAGCCCCAAACCTGGTACCTTTCAGCATCTCTCATCTATAGCAGGACCTTGGACATTGATCTTAACACCCAGGCTGGTTCACAGAGGTGTGGAGAGTCCTTCCGAAAAGCCAGTTGTTTAGGACTTCAGAGGCTGAAACCAGCACTTCAAGTTGGGCCCAGAAATGGGGTAATACATTCCATTTGTTTGGCCCGCTCCACAAACATTCTGTAACAGGTGAAGATTCTGAGCTGTTTCCAAGCCCCACATAGAGTGCCTTGCAGTATTATTACAATTATTTATTCAATTTGTATGTCACCTTCCTTCATGAGAAGATCCAAGGATGCTTCACATGACAAAAATACAGGCTAAAAGCACAAAATAAATAGGTCAAAAAAATACCACCAGCCCCCCCCCCCAAGAAAACATTTAAAAGGACGTAGAATATTAATCAGCCAAAGGAACATTTTTGCCTGGTGCTTAAAAGATGTATAATGAAGGCGTCAGCAAACCTCCCTGGGGAAAGCATTCCACAAATGGGGAGCTGCTGCAGAAAATGCCCATTCTCATGTTGCCACCCTCTGGACTCGAAGAGGCACACAAAGAATGGCCTCAGATGATAATTGTAGAGTCCAGGTCGCTTTATATTCCAGCCTTAATGTAACTGAAATGAGGCACACAGGCATTCTCAAGGAAGGATTGCAGCTAGTGACCCACGTGAAGCTTTTAATTACGGCTTCTTGCATGTACAGAACTACCTAATGTTTTAGTAACAGTATCACATGTGTTGGATTTGTTTTTAAGTGTACAACTCCAAACCGAATTGCAATTAAAATGAAGAGCAGGGTAAAAAATGTGTTCAGGAATGTTCTTTTATTAAATACTCTGCAGTGCCCAAAGGTTGGAAGATTTCATATGTGTGGTTTTCCCTCCCACAGGTTTTTGTTGATGGTGAGGCAGAATATGTCAAGCTCACAAACCTGTATGTTTTTGCCAAGAAAGTGAGGTCTTTACTTCATACCTACCATTACCAGCAGATCTTCTTTCATGAGTTCTCAACAGCTTATAGCAAATACACAGGTGAAGTGTTGCAACCCAAAGCATATGGCTACAATAATCTCGAAGAACTCCTGGGAGCAATTCCACTGGTTTGTAGCAGTTGTGTTTTTCTTTTTAGTAGTAGTACTTAATTGAATCCTTAGATCCCCATGTGCAGTTTAATCGGTGCTTCTTAATATAGATGTGCTCTTGCGAAGTCAGACAGGTGATTTGAAGACTAGAATCGCCTGGCTTTGTGCTGTGAGCCCCTCCTCAATTCAAAAGGGAGGAAAAACTGGGAAACGGGATTTTCCACAGCTTCAAAATGTTCAAATATTTTACATTTCTAAATGTTCGCCATTTAGGCAAGCGCTAAGCAGGCCCCACCCCAACCTCTTGCACTCAGTGCTTCCACATTAGACCTTCCGGCCTTCAGTACAGAGGTCTTAAAAAGATATTTTAAGCATTCAGATGGGAATGTTTCGAAACCTCCAGTTGGGAGTGTTCCTGCTGTGGAGAATCATGGAGAAAAGTCTTAAGTTCATTCTTTTGAATGTGCTTAGAACAGAGGCTTTCAACCTTTTTGAGTCCACGGCTCCCTTGACCAACTACAGTCTTTCTGTGGCATCCCTCCGGGGCTCAGGAGCCCGGTTATGTCACCCCCTTGCCTGCAGAGCTGGCAGCCTTTCACCTTTTTCGAACACTCTTGTGGAGTATTCCCCGAGCCTCCTCTCCTTGGGAGTCCTCCGGGCAGCTGCTTCCGCCACCCATGCCCCAAAGAGAGGTGCCTCCTCACACTGCCCCACAGTGGCCTGAGAAGCACTCCCTGGCCAGCCCCAAAGGCACCATTCACCTGGGGAGCTTGTAGCCAGGACTGCTGCAACAAACAGTTGTGCAAGCCTCTGGAAGGCAGAAAGTGCAAGAGGGCATCAGGGGAGGCAAGGAAGAAAAGAGGGACAGAGGCCAGTGTTGCCCGTGGCACCCTTGACTATCATTCAAGGTACCCCAGGGTGCCACAGCACACAGGTTGAAAACCACTGGCTTAGAACAAAGGTGAAGGACCTGTGTCCTGCGGGCCAGATTTGGTCCTGCGAGGTCATTCTGGGCACATAAAGGGAAGGACTTAGCCAAACAGGACTTTGCAGGAGTTGCCCTCTATGCAGTGCTTCCTAACACCCAGGAACCAGCTGGAAAGCGCTGAGCTTATGGTTTGGGAAGCACAGCACCCTGGTTTGCGCAAGCCCTTTGAACTCTCCTCCGTCACCCTCATGGGCCCAACTTCAGCAGGTGCTAGTCACCTGGTGTCAGATGATAGACAGGTGGGGATAGGGCACCCTAACCCTTCCCTGGCCTTTGAAACTTGGGATACAATAATTTTTAGAACCCACCCTATTGCTGTAACTCCTGGTGTGTGTTAAATTGCTGTTAACCCCCCCCCCCAACTGGGACCTTATAGTGGAGGGTAGGGAAGAAATCAAATCCTTTCTTAGTTGACATTTTGTTAAGCTGGGGGCGGGGGGGGGGGGTGGCAGAGAGAATATTTAACAACTGTTGGAATCCGGCCTAATATTGAATGTAGTTAGATTCACGAAGAAATACCAGAAAAGAGAGAGAAGAAAAACAGTCAAAATAGAGAGTTTTGCTGAGTTCAGTCATCTTACCTCAAACATTGTCATTGTTGCCTTCTAATTAGGTGGTCTGGATAAAAGGTCATGGTCATAAGAGAATTATTGTCCTTAAGAACGACATGAAAAGTAAGTAATCCCTGGTTAGAGATAACTTTTTTAAAAAACAAATATTTGAATTACTGGTGAGCATATTTACCCAAGGGAAGCATTGCTCACCGTCTTCCCTTCTCATAGCTCGTTTTAGCTTGCCTGGCCTTCCTCTTGCCGATGGTGATGGACAAGCTACAGAGACAGCAGAAGCAAGTGACTCCTTGGAATTAAAACTAGAAGCATCAGATTCTGGTAATTGCTGTACATCAGGGGTCAGCAAACATTTTTAGGAGGGGGCCGGTTCACCGCCCCTCAGAGCTTGTGGCGGGCCCGACTGCGTGTGTGTGCGCGCACACACAAAGTGGAGGGGGGGCTTCTCTCTCCCCCCTCCCCCTGCTTTCTTACGTCCTCCGCCGCTCTGCCTGTGGTTGGGAGCCAGCAGTGGTGGTGGTGCCTCTCTTTTCTGGGCCAACCTTCCCAGGCATGGAGCCAGCAGGCGCACCAAGCTCCAGCCGAAGCCCCATGACATGCCCATCACGATGCCCACAGAGCTGCCATGGACGGAGAAGACAGTGGCGGGTGGCGAGTCTGGGCCGTGCCAAGGCTTTGGATTGACTAGCACCGATCAAAGCCCAGCTCCCTTCCGCCGCAGGGCGGGGAGAAGTCAGGAGGGAGGTGCCGCCGCCACGGTGTGTGAGGGGAGGAGGGGAATGATGCAAAAAAAATTTGCAAAAAAAATGGCACAGCCCGAACGATCATGCCGATCCAAGTGGCGACTCCAGGACTGTCCACGGGCCGGATCCAGAGGGCAATTGGGCCTGATCCGGCCCCTGGGTCTTAGTTTGCCGACCCATGCTGTACATAGTGAACATGGCTGATTTAGCTTCATTGATTTCAGTGGGTCTGCTCTGAGTAGGACTGAGTTGAATGCAACATTAAATCTGCTTGGGGATAAATTTGGCATTGTAGTCACAATCCCTGTAAAGGCAGGCACGGTGGCTATAATCCAGAAAGCTGTTTCCCTAACTCGTGCCTCCTTTTGAGCTTGGGCCACTGGGTCTGGAAACCTCCGTTGATGTCTGAGAGTAGTGTACACAGCTTCTACTCTGAGAGGAAAGTCGGAACCTATGATGGACTGGCTGGATTCAGAGGAGTGGTGGGAGGCACCAGCTGGAAAACCTCCAAGGGAACCCTCAGGGGAAGAAAGCTCAGAGCCAGGGGACTGGTGGGGGGGATGATGATGAGCGGTCAGAGGGAGAAGAGGGAACAGACTGGGAGGAGGAGGTGTTGGGAACAGAAGAGGCAACAGGGTTTAGTGAGCAGGAAGAGGCTGGGGCAGAGAGCAGTCCTGATTTGGAAGCTAGAGAGGAAGGGGGCCAGGAGGCAGAGAGAGAGAGGAGGCCAGCTGCTGAAGCATCTAGGAGTCTCCCTCCTGCTGCAACCAGCTCCCCTCCCCGCTGGTCTCCCAGAACATGCAGAGAAATGAGCAGAAGAGAGATTGGTTGCTCTGAGACGCAAACGGATTGCTTGGGGAAAACCCTGAAGATCAGGGGACTTGGGCAACTGTGGGAAGGCCTTGCAACTGCCTCATTGGGCCAAGACCTACTGGGAAGAGTCGTTGGGATCACTAGGCCTGCACGGTTTTGGTTTCTTGGAATAGAGTTGTTAACTTCACTGACATGAGTTGTTTTTTATTGCTGACCTTCACCTGACTCCTGGTAGTGAGTTACAATTTCTCCCCTCTGGTTTTTCCTGCAGTCTCTAATTCAACTGAGCAAGAGCTGCTTTGCCTCACAAATATGTCGCCTGTGGATCTGTTGTGTGAGCCTGTCCCTTCCTGTCTGCCTTCCCCGCAACTGAGACCAGACCCAGTCATCCTTGTATCGGCAGATCTCATTCAGTTTGAAGAACATCCACCAACCCTTTCAGGTAAAAATGAGTGTGCTCTTAAAGGAGGTCTGTCCTTGGACGTTCTGACCAGTAGCTGCTTCCAATAGGGAGCCATTCTGCCTTTGTTTCAGGACCTCCAAAATGTTGGACTTCCCTTCCTGAGCAAGGGGGGGGGAGTACTGCAATTGGAAGCCTAGTCTATAAATGCAACAAAATGCTCTGTTTGAATGCATAAACTTCTCATGTATATAATACCAAAAATACCAGCAGGGGAGACTTGTGTCTTCCCAGCACTAGTCCCCTCTAGATGTTGGACTCCTGCCGCCCAGCTGCCATGGTCAGGGTGCTGTATTCCAAAATATCTGGAGGGCACAGCACATTGGGGAACACTGCCCTAAACAACAGGGCATAGGAAGTATTAACAGAGTATGTGTGCACACATGTACACACTTACTCTTGATTTGATTATCTTCCATTTCAAAAATGAAATACTTCTGTTTTGTGAGAAGTTAATTGGTAGAATTCGCAGCCCTTTAGCAATCCCCTTGCAGTAGTAGTGAATGCTACTTCACATTGATTGTCTCCACTTTTCAAAAGTTACCTTGTTCAGAGTAGCTCAATACATTAGTCTGCTTCCCACCCTTTGTTCCAAAGGCCTAAGCAAGTTTTTCCAGAGATGGAAGTGTTCCGTATAACCACATCCAACTCCAGCTTGCACATGCTGCTAAGATAACGCGCATCCCTATTGGAGCAACTTTTTTCTCCAGTGAGTTTTGGCAGCCTTAGTTTCCCCCAGGTACTGGATTTCAGAACACCAGGATCCAATACAGTGGTACCTCTACTTACGAATTTAATGTGTTCCGAACGCACATTCGTAAGTTGAAAAAAATTGTAAGTCGAATCCCATAGGAATGCATTGGGAGAAAAAAATCGTAAGTCGAAGCCACCCTATCTAAAAATTCGTAAGTAGAAATAATCCTATCTAAACCACATCCAAGATGGCGGACGGAGCTCCATTCGTAAGTAGAAACATTCGTAAGTAGAGTTATTTGTAAGTAGAGGTACCACTGTATGTAACAAGGACCACATCCTGTTTGCTTGCATTTCTAGCCAGTGGCAATCAACGTTCATGTATTCCGCATAATGTAAATAATGTCTTGCACAAGCAATGCATCATTTCATTGAAGGAGACAACTTGCTGTATTTGTGCACAGATCAGATGCATCTGAAAATAATTTTGCTCTGAAAACTTCATGCTATCGCTTTCCTTTTTAGAGAGGATTGTTTTAACAAAAGAGGAGGAGAATGCTGTTAGTCCTTTGAGAGCTAAAGAAGAGGCGAGCCACTTACATGCAGCTTCTAAAACTGCAGAAAATACACCAGCACCTCCCTGCCCTTCAGTTGAATCGCAGCCGAGCAAAGAAGCCATGGACAGCCCAGTCAAAAGGCAGCATAAAAACAGAGTGAAGTTGGCAGCAAATTTTTCACTTGCACCTGTAACCAAGCTTTAAACCTTGTCGTGTTGTGAGAGGCAACACATTGTCAGACTGCACAGAAAATGAAGCTATTGGCTACCCTTTATATTTTAAATCACAGATGGGACAGGGGGGCGGGCGGGTGGGTGGTCACTTGTGTTTATCTTTGTCACTGTTGACTACCTTATGTGAGATTTTTGTTCAGTTTACACTGAGTTCAGCCGGGCAGGTATTTTTATTTGAAACTTCAAGCATTAAATGTTTTACTGTTCCTTTTTACATTCTGTCGAATGTCAGGAAAAAAACTAGCAAATGCTAAACTTGGAGTGGGATGGAATTTGAGTTTCTGAAACCTCATCACTGATGTAAAGCCTTCATATAGCATATGAATCTACAGGCAATTTTTAATGTGTGTTTTCCAGACAGGTAATAATCAAATGCATCATCTGTCTTGGCAAAGCAGCCTATTGAGAACTTCATTTTTAATAAGTCATTAGATTGGAATAAAACCTGCAGTGGCATCTTCAGGGCTAAATTCATGAGAGCAAATTCTAGGATTTTTTCTGATGACTTGTAATTGACACTTGTCAAAAGATGACTGTAGAGCATGGCTAGGGAACCTATGGCCTTCCAGATGTTGTAGACCAACTACAGCCCCAGCCAGCATGACCTGTGGTCAATGATGATAGGTGTGGTAGTACGATAACATCTGGAGGGCCCAAGCTACTCATTCCTGCTGTAGAGGATTGCATTGATTTATTACAACCCCCCCTTTTAAATGCTTTCTGTAATCAGTTCCAATGAGGAATCTCGTAGGAAGGTGAGGATGTTTTTAAGCTTCCCTTTTATTGAACGCTCCAAGTTGATGCTGTTCTGGCTTAGGAAAAACAAGTCTTGGTGTTTTGCATTTTGAAGCAAGCTTTGAGGTGCTTCTTGCAGCGTCCGCCGATGAGATTACTTGGGAGTATTTGATATTTCAAATATTCATTTAAGTGTATATACGTTATAAATCACAGCAAAGGGGTTTAAATGAGCTTTTTTTAAAGATGGAAAGTAATGATTCTACTTCCATTTGCACAAAAGTATGAGCAGCACATGGGAATGCCAAAGTTATGGTGCTTTCCCTCATTTTAAAGATCTAGTAAATGGGAAGCTTAATGTGAGTCGGTATGTTTTTAGCTGTGTCTGGTCTTCATTCTGATGTTTACGTACTCTGAGTGCTCAAACCTGCTCTCGTGTGTGGTTTTTCCCCCTTCCAGTTCCTATAGTGGCATTTCTGTTGGTGTTTAGAAAGGCAGGCCTTTGTCGAAGGAGGCGAGTCAGTGGAGTCTTTCTACTTTCTTTTTATAGAGAGCTAAAATGTCTTCTGACCAAAGCTTTTATACCCCCCGTTGGGTAAACTTGGCACTTACAATGGGTTGTATTTGCCAGGCAAGGATTTTTAATTGCTCGTCAGAAAGAAGGAACCTATAGCAAAGGCTTCCGCTGGCTGAACGGATATGTGCGTACAAATAATATTTTTGAAATGTGTGTGAGACTGAAAAAGCAGCCTTAAGATTTCACAGCCAGCAACTGAAAAAATGCCACTTGATGGCTATAGACAACCTATTTTAAAAAATAAGAAGAAATAGATTTTGTTTTTAAAAATGTTTTTTAAACAAAGCCAAATATTAAACAGTACTAAATAATGATATAGCCATTACGAATGCAGAGAAGGACTGGAAGATTTTTCTGAGATCATGGCAAGGCACAGAGTGTTGTGTGTGTACATCCTTATGTTTCCTCTACAGAGATGGAGTTTATAGGAGTGGTTATTTTTTTAATAATAATAATAAAAGAATGGAACCATTTCATGACTTTAATTGTGAGCACATCTTCCATTTACCTTATGTATTGCTTGCATAAAACAAAGACCTGACCAATTGGGGCCTGTCATGCAAATGCAAAAACAGTCATCATTTTGAGCCACAGTTGCAAGTCATCTATAATAGACCAAGTTTTGGTGAAAACTCAAGGAGAAATAACAGGGCTGTTAATGGACTTGGATTACAGGTGTGAGTTGTGCCACCTGTAGAGAATGAGAAATCTTTCTGGAGTCATGTGTAATTCTGACCTAAATCGCTGTATGAAAGTTATAGACCACCTTTTGGGGAGTTTGTTTTTCATTGTATGAAACCAGCTAATTTTTTTGGGGGGGGGGTTGTTTTTCTACGAAGGCTTGAAGAAATAATGTGACCGGACTGATTTGGAAAAATTAAGGGATTGAAATTATTTCCTTTACACTTCACTCATTTTGATTTCTTGGTTGTTTTAAAAAATATCACTGAAGCCCTCAACTTATGCACTCTCAAGGAGACAAAGCTCGCCTTTCTCCTCTGTTGTCTACTCCCATTTGGACAGTTTTGTGACTCGAGTGCTGTTTTGTGTGTTGGGACCAAACAGTTGTCAATAAAATTTCTAAGCAAGCATGCAACCTCGTCAGTTTTGTTTAAAAAAAAAAAAATAAGGCCGGATTAAAAGCCCTTCTCTGCACAGCAGAAACCCCACATTCTTTAAAAAGCAAGAGGCCAGCTGAAACTCGTCATCACTGGGATGGTCTTGAAAACTGCAGAGTTAGTCCAATGATAGTCCTATGTGGAGCAAGCCCATTGAACTGACTGAACGCTACTGACTTAGAGCTGGAGTAGAACTCTGTTGGATAAAACACTTAAGATTAAGCACAGGCGATTTCACACTCTGAATTTTGCTTTGAATGGCCACTTGCGTGATGCCAATTTCATGCCATTTGTCCCTGCCGTTTCTCACTGTATTTGTACATGCGGCGAGCTGCTGAGACTCCCAAATTCCCTGCGGGCTTTACTGAGTGAATTTATGTAAGAGCACGTGCTTGCATAAAAGAGTCTGACAGGTAACTGGTTGGCAGCTTGTAGGTAGACTCAACTGCCTTGTCGTATTTACAATATTTATTTATTCCGTTAGATGCTAAAAGGAGCTGCCATGCCATGTTTTTATTCTGCCCACGGGAGCAAATGCTGTATTGTCAACAGAAAGAAGTGTGAAGTGCATCCTATTCTACGCACAGACTATTAAAATTGCTATTCTACATATTACTTGGTATGATTTTCTTTTTTCACAGCTGGCAGAGTGTGTGTTTGGGGGGGGGGGTGTCTTCCTCCCCATATACATATTATTTTATATACACATAGATCTATATATAAGGATAAAAAGTGCCTGCCTGTTACCTGTGAGCCCTCTCCCCAGTATCTGTCTGTGTCTCTTTTTTCCTACACAAGTATTTCCCTCTCCTCAAGATACAGTTATACTTAGAGGGAGGGATATATTATATATACTCCTTGTCTTAAACTTAGGCATGCTCACTGAGTGATCCGTGCAATAGTGAAGGAGTCACCGACAGGTACATTCAGTACACGACAGTTACTGTAAAAAAAACAGTACAGGAAACTCTACTATCAAGATATTTGGATGCTTAACGTCCTCTTCCGTCCACAGTTTTTCCGTCTGTTGGATTGAGTGCGTAGGGGGCAGGGGGGGGGAGGCGGTGCCCCGTGACGAGGGAGCTACATGATGACGCACTGGGTGGTGCCACAACAATCCTTAATGATAGCCATTCCTGCTTTCGCAATGGTGGGCTTGTTTGGAGGAAGAGGAGGGGGCTCCGCCTTCTTCTCTGCTGGCGTACCTGTGGTCGGCAAAATGGGGGAAATCTTTAATATCCTAGGCTGGGGCTTTAAAATAATGTTATCTGCTGGAGCAGTGTTGTTGTTTTTTTAAAAAAAACCCACTGTGCATGATGGAAAGTTTTGGGTAAGTTGTTGCCCAGTTAAAGTATACTGTATAGTCTTCCCTTTAATCAGTGACTTCCCTTCTCTTTCTGAGGTTCACTTTGCATACCAAACATTCCCACATATTTTACAGGTAGGTAGCCGTGTTGGTCTGAGTTGAAGCAAAGTAAAAAAAATTCCTTCAGTAGCACCTTAAAGACCAACTAAAACTTAGTTGGTCTTTAAGGTGCTACTGAAGGATTTTTTTTTATTTCACATATTTTACATTAGCTTAAATATTCAGTAAACCATTGTTACAGCCATCCAAACTTGTTTACAGTGGTACCTCGGTTTACAAACACAATTGGTTCCGGAAGTCTGTACTTTACCTGAAGCGAACTTTCCCATTGAAAGTAATGGAAAGTGGATTAATCTGTTCCAGACGGGTCCACAGAGTACTCAGCCTGAAGCGTACTTAACCCGAGGTATGAGTGTAATTGGTTGTGGAAGTCCGTACTTAACCTGAAGCGAACTTTCCCATTGAAAGTCATGGAAAGTGGATTAATCCGTTCCAGACGGGTCCATGGAGTACTTAAAACTGAAAATACTCAAACCGGGACATACTTAAACCGAGGTATGACTGTACACTGTTGAATTTATCTTAATGCTACCAGCGTTTTTAAATGAACACCATTTTCACCCATATATTCAGCAAACATTTTCCAATCTTCTCTAAACGTATGTTCTTCTTGTTCTCTTATTCTATATGTTAAATCTGCAAGTTGCACATATTCCATCAGCTTAAGTTGCTGTTCTTTGGTTGGGACTTTGCTCGTTTTCGAGTTTGGGGCTAACAAGACACGGGCCGCAGTAGTAGCATACATAAATAGTCTTTTTTGACTCCTGGGAATTTCCCTCTGAATTTTTCCCAACAAAAAGGACTCTGGTTTTTTTGTAAAGGTACTTTTAAACATCACCCCCCCCCGGCCAATTCATTATATATTCTCTTACCCTTTTATAAGTCACTGGTTTAAGGTTGTTTAAATGAATATTTTGAAATGTAAATTAGAAAATTTAATAAAAATTATATATATAAAGTATATAATCTTCCCCAAATAATCCTGGGGACTGAGCTATGATTCTCAGCACAAATTACAGCTCCCAGGGTTTTTTTTGGGGGGGGTGTACAACGCCACTTCAAATTGGCTTTAAATATATGGTGTGGATGTGATCTCACTGCATGCCAGCTACCTTCTTGGAAGGAGCAGAGAAAAAGTGTGCATGCAAGAGAATGGGTGCTGTGGAGTCTTCACGGTTTGCATAAAGCTGCTATCCAATCCTTGCATTAGCTTTATGCAAACCATGAAGACTCTACAGCTCATCATTAGAGAGAGCTTCACTGAAGTCCTTGGAAGAGTTTTGAAAACTCACTAGTTGGAGATCGCACAGCTTTGTCTAAGGGTTTCAACTTGATCCGGAGGAACTCCGCCATCTCCTTGTCTTCCTCCTTCTCTCTGTTTTGAAGCAAAAAAAACAAAATTAGCTAGTGGACTTGAGGTGGGTGGGAACTAGCAGCTTTATTTTTATTTTAATGTGTGTAACTCAGAGGTGCAATGAAAAGTGATGATCAGCAGAAGTTACACAACAAATAACGGGAAGCTGACTTGGAAGGTGGTGGACTCTCCTTCATACCGGTAGCAGTTTTCAAAGCAGTGGTTGGAAGGCCCATTTTTGTCATGGTTTGCTGAGATTCCTGGCTTGCAGCAGATTGGAGTAGCTGACCCCTGAAGTCCCAACAGAGGGCGATTTAGGGGAGCATGGCCAGTTTGGCTGCACTGGGCACCAAGCCGAGAGGACTCCACAGGGGATGTGGCAAGAAAGAACAAACAATGAGAGGTGCTGGATTTTGGCACCACACAAGGCCCTGCTGAAATTTGCAAACCCCAAGTCTGCCACTGCTTCTAACTCTACGGTGTTATGATTCTATGGTTCTATGATCTGTATGTCTAGTTCAACATTGTCTACACTGGGTGCCAGCACTTCTCTGGGGGGTTTTCACGCAATAGACACTCCCAGCCCTACTTGGAGATGCTGGGGATTGAACCCAAGGCCTGTGCTGTGTTATAGGAATTCTAAGGTCTCATGTTGTTGTTGTTTAGTCGTTTAGTCGTGTCCGACTCTTCGTGACCCCATGGACCATGGCACTCCTGTCTTCCACTGCCTCCCACAGTTTGGTCAAACTCATGTTTGTAGCTTCGAGAACACTGTCCAACCATCTCATCCTCTGTCGTCCCCTTCTCCTAGTGCCCTCCATCTTTCCCAACATCAGGGTCTTTTCCAGGGAGTCTTCTCTTCTCATGAGGTGGCCAAAGTATTGGAGCCTCAGCTTCAGGATCTGTCCTTCCAGTGAGCACTCGGGGCTGATTTCCTTCAGAAGGGATAGGTTTGATCTTCTTGCAGTCCATGGGACTCTCAAGAGTCTCCTCCAGCACCATAATTCAAAAGCCTCAATTCTTCAGCGATCAGCCTTCTTTATGGTCCAGCTCTCACTTCCATACATCACTACTGGGAAAACCATAGCTTTAACTATACAGACCTTTGTCAGCAAGGTGTCATACTAACATATAAATCATATGTTCGTAAATTTAAAAGGCAAACACATAAGTATACAAACTACGTGTCTGAAATAGTACAGGAGAGCAATCCTGAAACCATTTTGACTCTCCCAAATTGACTTCAAATGTTTCTCTGCAAGGAGGAAGGAAATGGGGAAACCTCCCCATTGTCTCTTTGCTCACAAATCCTGTCTTAAGAGTGTATTTGTGTAGTGAGCGTATTAACCATCACAAAAGAATGGCCAGGATGCCCGCCCAGGTAAAAGCAATCAGTGACTATTATCAGGTATCCTGGCAGACAGGTTTTCTGCTGTAGGCCACCGCTTCATTAATGTATGTATGATGTTTTGGGGCATGGTCTTGAGCTACAGGGGAGGCGATTTTCACATGTCTATATAAGAGCTTGCACACCTTGTTCTGGGTTCCTTTCCTCCCTCCCTGCATTGGGTGAGCGAGGGAACCTGTTGCAACAGTTTGATAAAGATCATGCTTACTACCGGTAGCTGCTTTGCTTCTCAATATTCTCTGGTTGGCTTCTGTTTTTTCTCCCACCAACAGAGAACCTACTTAAGGACTCTATATGGGCTCTTCTTAGATAAGGGAAAGGGAGCAGTATTTTTCTTATAACAGCTGCATGCATTTGCTTTCCCACTGAGCTAGGGCCCTTCCCTAAATAAAAATAGGAAGGAAAAGTGTGGAGTGAGAAACCAGTAAAGCATAAAAGCAAATAATAACAAGAATTCAAGGAATATAGGCAGAAACAGAGTCCTAACTTATGGGTCAGAGAGGCAAAAAACTGAGCCTGGGAACTTCTGCATGCAAAGTAGATGCCTTCCACTCAGTCTATGGCCCTTCTTTATCCCAGTGTCTTTCTTGCAAATGCAAGAGTATATGCACAAGTGCTCTGCTCAAGCATAAGGGTTCAATGAACAAAGTACAGTGGTACCTCGGTTTAAGTACACAATTGGTTCTGGAAGTCTGTACTTAATCTGAAGCGTACTTAACCTGAAGCGAACTTTCCCATTGAAAGTAATGGAAAGTGGGTCCGACGGGTCCGCGGAGTACTCAACCTGAAGCGTACTTAACCCGAAGTATGAGTGTAATTGGTTCTGGAAGTCCGATCTTAACCTGAAGCGTACTTAACCTGAAGCGAACTTTCCCATTGAAAGTAATGGAAAGTGGATTAATCCGTTCCAGACGGGTCCGCGGAGTACTTAAACTGAAAGTACTCAAACCGAAGCGTACTTAAACCGAGGTATGACTGTATATTGTCTACACTCTCCAGGATTTCAGCTGGCCTGGGAAGTATGTTTATCTGGAGATGCTGTGGGGGAATCCTTTTGCATATGGTGGAAGATATGCTCCTCTACTAAGCTACAGCTTGTGGTTGTTGCTTTTTAACCATTGCTTTTCTGTAGTTTTCTTGTTGGGAACCAATTGGGTGTTTAAAGTTCAGGTTGTCAGCTGACAGTCAAAAGGCAGAGTATTGGTTAGTTTGTTAAAGTGCATCCCAGGCAAACAAAAAACAAAAAAACAAAACCAAGTCTCCTCCAAGTCTTGGAAACAAGTCATTCTCCCATGCAATTACCTTAATCTCTCTACTTCGGCGTCATCAACAAGGAAGTCTCTTTTCTGCACCAGTTTGTGGATCTTCTGAATCAATTCATCTTCCCTTTGCTTCTGCAACTTTGTCTTCTCTTTTTCTGCTCAAAAGACAGTGGAGGAAAAACAAGAAGAAGAAGGAGCAGATTGCAAGAATACATTTGTTAGAATTTTCTTCGGATTCTGCCCGATTTTGTGCTATAGGAATGGATACACAGTGCTTTTTTTTACGGGTACTCAAGGGCACGCAGTACTGGCACGTGTTTTTTTTTTCCCTAGAAAAAAAGCACTGGTTAAAAGAAGTTTCTAAATAAACTTGGCATTTGAAAGGAGTTGTTTATTACCAACTTAATCTCCTGGGCATTGCCGGTTTCATCTCCTGTTCAAAATCCAGGCAATAAATCTACACACAAACACCCAGGAACAGGATGGGAACACTTTGTAAGCTGCCTTTAAGGAAGTAAATACATTGTGTACCTTTTGCAACTAGGGTAGAAAACAGCCACCAGGAGAGCTATAAATCACTCTCAGACTCAATAGAGTGTGTTTGTGGCAGGGGGAGGTGTAAAATATTTTGCAATGAGACGCAACGATGCTTTGAATGAAGAAGAAAAAAGTCACTATTTTGGACGGAATAATTGGGCACAATCCAAAGGGGTGTTGCACACAGCTTGCACAAGAGCAAGGGCAATGTTGTACACAATTTCTGTATTGTACACCTCCACTGCTGGAGGCAGTATAAAAACATAAGAAGATGCCTGCTGGATCAGCCCAGTGGCCCATCTAATTCTGCATCTTGCTTTCACAATGGCCAACCAGTTGCCTGCGGGAAGCTTACAAGCAGCACCTGAGTGCAAGAGCACTCTTCTCTCCTGCAGTTTGTATAGGAATGTTCAGGGAGGGTGTATTGCTTGATTATATCCTTTCCAACTTGTGTTAACAATTTAGCAGAGTAACATTCCTCTTTTTAAACTTGCACAGCGGATGCGTTTGCTCAGGCTCGCTAAAGCCTCTAAAATAAGTTACCTGGTAATTTCCCCTTTAGTCCCTCATCAAAGAAATAGACACGACACAGTCTTCTAAAAAAAGTACAGTGGTCCCTCGACTTACGAACTTAATCCGTTCCGAATGCACATTCGTAGGTCGAAAAGTTCCTAAGTCGAAAAGCCGTTTCCCATAGGGAAAAAATATGTGGAAAAATTCGTAAGTCGAGGAAACCGCATTTAAAATTCGTAAGTCGGGGAAACTGCATTTAAAACCGCCAACGGTTTCCTTTCGGATGTAGAAAAATTTGTAAGCGTGCGGCCATTTGTCCCGTTCGTAAGTTGAAAACATTGGATGTCGAGTAATTCGTAAGTCGAGGGACCACTGTATAAAAAAAGTTTACTCACTCACTCATTCTGTTCACAGATGGATCCCAGAAGGCAGACTTAAGTTACAAAAATAATATACCTGGAAACTATCCCATAATGAGACAGTGCCTTTGTCCTCTCCAAAAGAGCATCTTAGGCTAAGCAGATGTTGCTTCTTTGACGAATGTAGTCAAGAGAGAGAGAGATGGCGGCTAGCCCTATGCTTTTGTTACCTGCACAGGTGAGGCCACGCCCACCTCTGGTCACATGTAGAGGATGTCTGTCCCAGCCTAGGAGGAAACAGGAAGTTCCGACTGGCTGGCCCAGACATCCCCTTTTTATGTCCACTCTAGGGATGTTGTACTTGACTGCTCTGTGTTTTGCATCCCACAGTTTGCAGCAGTGTTCAGAAACACCACTCCACTACAGTGGAGGTAGGACATAGCCATGCCATTGAGCAGCCGCTGACAGCCGTTTCCTCTTTGATTTTGGCTAATCCACTTTTGAAGCCATCCGAGTTGGCGGCCCATCACTGCCTTTTGTGGGATCAAATTCCAAAGCTTTTAACCATACCGCTGCGTGAACCTTTCATCTGCCTGCAGCAAAATGTGGTGAAAAGGGGCTATGGAAAAGAGCTGGAAAGAAGCTGGGGTAGAACATGGAGCAGCAGCTGCATCCTCAGAAGCTAACTACATGTTTCCTGCTTTCCTGGGTAGTAGCAGCAGGGGCCAAACTAGGCTTTATTGCACCCAGATCAAAAGATCCAGTTTGGTACCCTCCACACGCATTTGCATACCCATAAACACAGGCTGGGAGCCTCAATGGTACCCCTCTGGGGCAAAAACCCTGGCTAGCCCCCTGTAGCTACTGTAGCAGGCCTTAGCACCCCCACCCCCACTCCTGTTGGGTGCTTCTGTTGCTCCAAATTGAGAGTGGCAGGCCTCTTGGGTTGGCCACTGTGGGAAGAGGATGCTGGCCTAGATGAATATATGGGTTGATCCTGCACACCTCTCCCCTCCTACCACTGGCATGTGGCCCCTGGATGATTGCTAAGAAGGGAATGTGGCCCTGGAGTTGCAAAAGGTTCCCTATACCTGGCATAGGCAATTACATACAGGGGTTGCCTTTTTGGTTTGCCCATATCTATGTATGTCAGTGTGCTTGTGTGAGTGTGTGCGTTGTTATATGTAATAAAACAGGATCAAACAGTTTTAAATGTAGGAATGGTTTACAAAGAAACAGTCCGTACTTGCACAATTAATTCCCCTTCCCTTAGTCTCAACCGTATTATATCAGGTGCACAGAAGAAGAGCACAAGGAGGAAGAGAATGATGGTTTTCTCTTTCCTTCTTAGTCTCTACGTCAACATTTTTCTCTCCCTTCTCTAGGGCTTGTAGCCCTGGTTACTATCACACTTCAGGAACCCAAGCTTGCTTGGCAAGGACAAGCCTGAGCTGCTGTTTTTCCTGAACAGCTGGTTTTTTTCTAGGCTCCAAGATACTGTAACACAGCCAAACAGAGAGTCTCCCAAAACATATCCTTGAGATCAGTTCACACTGTTCAGCAAAACAGATGACTTCTGGATCTCTCAGGAGACTTTGGTTCTCTGTTAAACGGCTACATACAAAGTGGGCAAGCATCTGTGCCATCTAGAATCTGTCCCAAGCTGCATTCACACGGCAGTTTAGTCCATCTCTCTATCTGTTAATTTCCACATCATATATGAGTTTTCACATGACCTAAACATGTGCAAGTTTAGCACCTATCTCTGTGCTATTTGCTTCCAGTGGTGGTGGGGGGTGGGGAGAGGAATGTTTGCAACAACACAGAAATGAGAGCGAAGGTTTTGGGATAAATCAGCCTCATATAACCGGCATGCTGAAGTCTACTTAATGTATGAAGGGGTTAAGGCCATAGAGTAAGCTGTTCTGCCAGGCTTAGCTAGATCCCACCCCCTAACCTTGGAAGGAAGGGTAACCAAACTCTTTGTTCTCTCTCTTCCACCATGTGAACTACCAGAGAGGATGTCTAAGCTGGATGCTCCAAGCTTAGACCGCATGACTTTAGAAAACCATCTTTGTGTTTCTATACAAATAACTCATAAACATTTACCATTGTGAAACTAAGTTATGCTGCTTGTCTTTTCTTGCCGATGAAGCTGACCTTTGAAGAGTTTGCAAATAAACCATTTTTAACTACGAAACATGTGTTCTCTTTATATGCTAAGGGAAGTGGGGAACTCTGGAAGAAACTTGGAAGGGGATATTGTAAAGGTGTAACAGACTATATTTCCATACTTTACTTTGCTGCATATTTTGTGATTTTAAATCTCTGCTGCGGTTCTCTCACCAAAGATTACTTGCCCTAAACCTCGATCCCAGGCATCCGGGGAATTCTCCATTCTTTCTTTTTTTAACCACACCTATAGCATTTTCTGTTTTATAACAATTACAATTTAAAAAACAAAGGTTGTGCTTTATTCTACTATATTTCCCAAAGTAGCTTTTAGGTTGTTTGAAAACTCAAATGCAATGTGCAAATTAGGGAAACATCCCAAAAGCAGAATAAACTGCCATGTAATGCAGCCCCCGTTTACCTCTCTAGGTATTTTAGAGTGGAAGGATGATATTGAAGGTTGGTTGTTGTTGTTTTTTGCTTTGTATGTGTACTTGCTAGCACAGTAAAACTATAAACGCACACAGCTACTGACTGTGCCTATATGGTTTTATATATGTGAACGATAACTGCACCATCACGGCTGATTGTATTAATCAGGCATACAAAGCATTTTTAAAAAATGGTGCTTTGATGCTCAGCCTTAGTTACTGATGCATCACCCCACCCTCTGGTCCAATGCTGCTTTGATTAATTAGAACAGGTGACAACTGCTATTCCTACATCCTTATCTTCGTATCCTTCAGCGTTTCACAGATGGAAAGGGAGCCAAGTTTGTAATAAATAATCACCATCCTTAACATTTGTATAGCACTCTGAGTCTTCAGAGCACTTTGCTTGCATTGCGATGCTTTAAAAAAAACATGTAAGGGAGGGCTGCAGGATCATTCCCCATTTTGCAGATGGGTGACTTGTTTAAGGCCTCCTAGTGAGTTTGTGGCAGAAGCAAGATTCGAACTAGGGAACTCCTGGTTCATAGCTCAGGTTCCAAGTTGGTTGATGGCAGTTGCACCAGAGCAAGATAGAATTTAGGGAGCCTTTGTTCATTTGGGTGTTACTGTTTGTTTGTTTGTTTGTTTGTTTGTTTGTTTGTTTGAAATGCAAGCCAATAATATTTGCTGGAAGTGCAACAGCAGGGATCATTCAGTGTGCAATTTAGGGGTTAATTCTGTTAAAGTTAACTAGCCAGGGGGATGGATGGAGGCATTGCTTAGCAACCAAGCAGAGTGAGGGAGTGCATGCTCTGATTGGCTGTGTAGTTCTGAGGTAATTTTTCTTCTGTATATTTGGTTGAATGTCACCATGCTATGTACAAAGCCTGAACTAAGAAAAATGGAACCTTTGTTCTCTTCTCCTCAAATTATACACTGCTTGGTTCAGTTTTCTCAGTAAAGTGTTATCAAGACTTTTCTCTTTGGACTCCATCTGTGTTATTTAAGTGACTTTGTTAACAATATTCACAATGAAAATACCTGGGATTGCCACTAAATTCTGCAGCTCTTTCTTCAAGTTCATGATGTCCTTACATAACTGGATATCATCCATCCTAGAGAAAAAAATCAGGGTGGGGGAGCATAATATGTGTTACTTATATCTTCCTGTGGAATCAGTTTGATTAAATAAATAAATAAATTCATTAATGTTTATTTATTTCCCTTTTGAAGTTGTTTTTATTAAAGGATTTTCATACTTAACAAGGGTACCTACAACCATTTTTTCCAGTTCATAGAGTCCTTTCTACAGGTCAGTTACATTCAGCGTTTATATTTTTAAAAATATGTAAGTTCAAAAACATGTAAGAAATAGGAAAACAGGAAGGAAAAAATGCAATCAAATAAATAGAAACATTAATATGCAAGAAGAAGAATAAAGAAAGTACAATTTTTGGTCACTACATTCACAATCCTGAAGAAGAAGAATTGTTCAGCTTAGAAGTTAATACAGTACAAACATATTCCATTCACAGTTCACAAACTCCAGTTCTGATATATATGGTTAAGTGCTTAAGGTCTTCTTGTTGTTGTTTTTTTGCTGTTTTTAAATTCACTTCGAGGCATTTGAGCAAAAGGCAATGAATAAATATAATAAATAATAATCTATTGAGTTTCTGCCTTCCTTCTTTCCCACTCATACAACTTGTAAGCTTAGTCATGACTGCATTCATACATTTTGGCATCATAATCTGTTGTTGCTGAGATCAGAATTTTTTTCCAACAACATAGCCTACAATCATACGAAATATTAATTCTCTTTGCTGCAGAGGATTTTTTCTGTGTGCTTGTCAATAAAAAGTAATGGAGGTTCTTAGTTGATTTGTATTTTTGTTCTAAGATGGTGATTGCTGTCTGTTGTTTGTTTGTTTGTTTGTTGCTGTTGTTTAGTCGTTTAGTTGTGTCCGACTCTTCGTGACCCCATGGACCATAGCACGCCAGGCACTCCTGTCTTCCACTGCCTCCCACAGTTTGGTCAAACTCATGTTTGTAGCTTCGAGAACACTGTCCAACCATCTCATCCTCTGTCGTCCCCTTCTCCTAGTGCCCTCCATCTTTCCCAACATCAGGGTCTTTTCCAGGGAGTCTTCTCTTCTCATGAGGTGGCCAAAGTATTGGATCCTCAGCTTCAGAATCTGTCCTTCCAGTGAGCACTCGGGGCTGATTTCCTTCAGAATGGATAGGTTTGATCTTCTTGCAGTCCACGGGACTCTCAAGAGTCTCCTCCAGCACCATAATTCAAAAGCATCAATTCTTCGGCGATCAGCCTTCTTTATGGTCCAGCTCTCACTTCCATACATCACTACTGGGAAAACCATAGCTTTAACTATATGGACCTTTGTTGGCAAGGTGATGTCTCTGCGTTTTAAGATGCTGTCTAGGGTTGTCATTGCTTTTCTCTCAAAAAGCAGGCGTCTTTAATTTCGTGACTGCTGTCACCATCTGCAGTGATCATGGAACCCAAGAAAGTAAAATCTCTCACTGCCTCCATTTCTTCTCCTTCTATTTGCCAGGTGGTGATGGGACCAGTGGCCATGATCTTAGTTTTTTTGATGTTGAGCTTCAGACCATATTTTGCGCTCTCCTCTTTCACCCTCATTAAAAAGTTCTTTAATTCCTCCTCACTTTCTGCCATCAAGGTTGTGTCATCTGCATATCTGAGGTTGTTGGTATTTCTTCCGGCAATCTTAATTCCGTCTTGGGATTCATCCAGTCCAGCCTTTCGCATGATGAATTCTGCATATAAGTTAAATAAGCAGGGAGACAATATACAGCCTTGTCGTACTCCTTTCCCAATTTTGAACCAATCAGTTATTCCCTATCCAGTTCTAACTGTAGCTTTTTGTCCCACATAGAGATTTCTCAGGAGACAGATGAGGTGATCAGGCACTCCCATTTCTTTAAGAACTTGCCATAGTTTGTTGTCGTCAACACAGTCAATGTGTAGTCAATGAAGCAGAAGTAGATGTTTTTCTGGAACCCTGTAGCTTTCTCCATAATCCATCGCATGTTTGCAATTTGGTCTCTGGTTCCTCTGCCCCTTCGAAATCCAGCTCTTTTTTTTTACTAGTAATTATATGAAAAATATCTTTTTAGAAGTGTAATCCAGAGGTCACAGTTCCCACATATGGCAGGGTGGCTGCCATGACCTCCTAAGATCCCCACAAAAGGTCTCCATAATGATATCCTCCTGAGAATTGGTTTGCTCTTCCTGATCAGCTCCTCTTTGGGTAGACTCAGCCACTTATGCCTCCATGGCAGCCATTTTGTGTTTTGGGAAACCACCTTATGGCAGCCATTGCATGACTGGCACCAGCCAGTGGAAGCTAGTCCATTCAGATGAATGGGGTGCTGCCTTGCCAACCTCATTCTGCCCTCAGCCACACACCACCTGCCTGGCTTCCTGCTTACAAAACCAGTCCTGGCTATCAGCTTCCAACTTTTTAGTCTCAATGCTGCCCTTATGGAACTCAGCAGGGAGGAGGATGGGGAAAAACCTAGAATTGGTTGGCTGGCTCTGGCGCCACCTACTGTTGGGCTCCTTGTTGTCCCTCCAACCAGTCCCAATGGGCATCAGATGCCACTACTACCGGTATGTGCTCCACACATAGACCTCTCTATCCACCACAAAGGAGGAAATCTGTGCTGTCCTACGGCTCCCGCAATGCTTTCCCAGGGAGCAAAGGATTGCAGCCCAGCTTAGAATTCTTAGGTTTCCTCTCTGGGGCTCTTGCTTGGTTCCTTCTGATCACAAAACCGGCTTTACACACACACACACACACACACACACACACACACACACACAGGCTTCATTGCAGTAACGGCAGCGCCTTTTCCTTTAATTAACCATCTTAAAATGTTGCTTCTCTCTTGGGGGTGGGGAGGAACCAATATTAAACACATGCTCAGTGATGAGCAAACTGCCTATTACGTTTTGTGCAGCAGCACCTTGAGAAATGGGATTCATATCACGAGAACAATTGTATTTGAGAGAAATTACTGTGCTAATTAGAAGGCAACAGTTTGTCTGGAGGAGAAGGAACACTGGGAATGGGGAAGATCCTTGAGCCGGCACCGCCAGACATCTCTCTAGTGAAGTCACCATAATATGAGGAGACGGGCGAAGTAACTGATCTAGAACCACACTTCTGGCAGCACAGCCTGAAGGTGCTGGTATCTGCAGGAGTTTTCACATCAGTGCAGACTACTACTCGACTCATCAAGTGTTGGTGCTGACCTTTAAAGCCCTAAAATTGTGCTTTGCGCATGCGCAGAATGGACGCTTCGGCATCCAAAGGTTTCAAATTCCGAAGAGCACCGTGGAACGGATCGCCTTCAGAAGTTGAGGTACCACTGTATCTGACATCTGTTTAGGGAAGACATCTGTTTAGGGAAGTTTTTTATGTTTCATGTTTCATCGTGTTTTTAATATTCTGTTGGGAGCCGCCCAGAGTGGCTGGGACAACCCAGTCAGATGGACGGCATATTACTATTACTATAACCATAATTATCAAGGAATGCACCATCTGTTGCCTGCAGAGATGGGTACAGACCCCTTGGCCTGAGGTGTGTGTATGGACTTCAGGAAACAGGGCTGGCAGGCACAATCCTGATGTGCTCACTCTCTCTCCCCCCCCCCCCCTCTCTCTCTCTCACACACACCTCTACACAGATCTTCTGTCTGTATAAGATTTCCCAGAGCAAACATTTTGATTGCAAATGCTCTGTACTATTCGAGATGCAAAACGTCAGAGGAAATTCCCTGTTTCAAAAAGTAAGCCAAGTTAATATTTCTGAAAGTATTTCAGGCCAAGTAGGGGGTCATCTTGGTTCTCTGCAGAGGGGAGGCAAGAGGGCAACTGGAAGAAGAAAATGCTCTCTAATTGGAAGCAGCCAGAGGAGGACAGGGACTAATTGCCTTCTCTGGCCAGCAGACAAAATGGTTGGGGCGCCTGCTAGGCGCTTGATTACCAGTGCAAAGTCGGGTCTCTCTACATGCTCAGCAACATGAGATATACGGTAATTGCTCCCGAGATTATGAAGCAGCACACTTGGTAGCTATTATTAACTGACTTAAGAAATGAAATGCATCTCTGGGGAATGGATACTGGATATTGCGAGGAACAGGGGATCTGCTGATGCCAAGCAGTGAGGTGTCAAGTCTCCAAATAGGGATTATTATTATTATTATTATTATTATTATTATTATTATTATTAGCTACCCATCGGACTGGGTTGCCCTAGCCACTCTGGGCAGTTCCCAACATTAAAAACTGTAAAACATCAACATTAATACTCCAGAGATTGTTGCACTACAACTCCCATCAGCCCCAGCCAGTATGACCAATGGAATTTGCCATCTAGCAATATCTGGAGGGACGCGGGTGGCACTGTGGTCTAAACCACTGAGCGTAGGGATTGCCGATCAGAAGGTTGGCGGTTCGAATCCCTGCAAAGAGGTGAGCTCCCGTTGCTCAGTCCCAGCTCCTGCCAACCTAGCAGTTCGAAAGCACGTCAAAGTGCAAGTAGATAAATAGGTACTGCTCCGGCGGGAAGGTAAATGGCGTTTCCATGCACTGCTCTGGTTTCGCCAGAAGCGGCTTAGTCATGCTGGCCACATGACCTGAAAAACTGTCTGCGGAGCAGACAAATGCCAGCTCCCTCGGCCAGTAAAGCGAGATGAGCGCCGCAACACCATAGTAGTTCGCGACTGGAATTAACTGTCAGGGGTCCCTTTACCTTTACCTTTAAATATCTGGAGGGCACAAAGACTACCCTTGGCTTGGAGTACAGCCCCATTGGAATGAATGGGATTGAAGTCAGTAACATGTCCCATTGACTTAATTGGGTCTATTCTTAGGCCACATTCACACTGTATGTTTAAAGAACAAGCATACTACTTTTAAACAGTCATGACTTCCCCCAAAGTTATATGGAAGTTCTAGTTTAAGAGTTTTCAGAGTGGTTAAGAGACTCCTGTTCCCCTCACAGAGTTACAATTGCCAGTGGGAGGCATCATTTTCCAGATTGCCTCAAGCGGCAAAATGTCTTGGGCCGGCCCTGGTTCCTGGGAGGACGAATTATGGGGAAAGAAGGCAAAGCCCCAGTCAAACAGGAGATGTTTGCCAAAGCTCTCCCAGCGGCGGCCTTCACATCTTCCCACCTGATCAGTAATAAATAGCACTGAGCGAAGCTTCCATTGTGAACACTGGGGAAATTAAAAGGGCAAACTGGAAATGAAAAACAAAGTCAATGAACAAAGCACGATAGACAGATGGCTCCCTCCGTAGCCTTTTCTACAGGGGAGAAAAAACATTTTGATTGCAAATGCTCTGCACTGTTTGAGATGCAAAACGTCAGAGGAAATCCAGTGCTTGCAAGGCACGGATCTGACTCTGACTCACTGGGTCTAGATGGAATTTGACAAGACAAGTGTTTACTTGACTGTGCAGTACCAGGTCTGGGTGGCTCCTAATCCTGCTCTTGCTCCTGAAGGTGCAATTGCTCCTAACTACTATTTTGATCATGAGATACTTAATGGCTGTGCTGACAAGGCCCTTCATTTCCAGAAGCTTTTAATCCCTTGCTGTAAATTTGCTACAGGCTTGAAACTCGGCTTCACTTACTGACGTTGTAATAGGAGGAGATTGCTCAGGGCAAGAAATGATAAGGGCAGGCCTGGTGCCAGTCGGCTTGGGCAATGGCTGAGGGGTCCAGGGGCTAGAAGGTCACCTCCTTGGCCTGACTGAGAAGCTCCACTCATTACCCTTCGCTTGGGGCGCCGGGGCGCCTATTTTAGTGGTGGATTGGCAGCCGAGTCACTACTGAATGGGAGTGAAGCTTGGCTGCCATCTGTGGGGGCTGGCTGCCATCTTTATTTACCCAGGATTCAATGCAGTCCAATCCAGTATGGGAGGTCCACGGTATACCTGTGTTGAACACTTACACTTAATTGTAATACAATAAAATACACTATAAGGAATAAAAGTTTAAAATCATGCATCATTGCTACAACAGAAGAATTACTGAGCGGATTTTAAAATTCCATATATTAGTTGCCTAATAAAAAATAGCTATACAAAATTATGTGTGCCCATCTCTAACACTTTCCAGTTTTTCAACTCTTTTCTTTTGCAGGACTTCAGTTCTTCAGATCTCTGGTTGGATCTACATTGATCTTCTAAACGTGATTAAATTGAACATTCTATAAGGTCCAATGGCAATTTCCCTTTGTCAGTGGCTCAGTGCTCTGCATCGCCCTCTGGTGTCACATTTTAATAATGCATTTTAAAGCTATAAACGACAAGTATAGATCCACTCTCTGACTCCACAACTTCCTTCCACTAACTACCCCATCTTCTGGTTGGACTTATATTCAGTATTTCCATTCCCCCTGGCCTTTTTGCCAATCGGAAAGAGGACAGAGTCCTGGTTACGTTTCTACATCCTGTGAATTTTCAGGTTCCTAGGATGAACTTTTGACCTTCCCATGCATAACTTTCCCCCATGTACTTTTAACCTCCTTGTGAATATTGGACCCGCTTGCCATTGACTCTGGCTCCATTCACTGTGTGGGCTTCCTGCCTTCCACCTCACCAGTCCCAATGGGTACCACCCATCACTGAGAAAAAATTATTTACTTACATAAACCTGAGCTCCGATTCTCTCCTGACTAAGACTTCCCGGAGTCTCTGGATCTTTGCCATCTCCAGTTCTATCTCGTCAGGCATCATGGTAGTTTCAGCCATCGAAATGATGTCAAGCTGATCTGTACAGGATTTAAGACAGACAGGAAATAAATGAGGGTTTGCTCATGTTGGCTTAAGAGTCCTTTAAATCAAAGAAGACAGAACAAATCACATGGAGTTCTTCCATCTTTGGGAAGAGTCACATACCTTAGCTAGTGATGCTTGAATGTGTTCAGGGGTTCTGTTATGATATCATAAGCCTTCCCATTTACCTATAAATAAGTTGAATATTCTCAAACTGTATAGCTATAGGGCTATACAGCTACAGCTATATCAAGCGGAAGCTGCAATGCTCTTACAGTGGTACCTCGCTTAACGAATGCCCTGCTTAACGAAATTTCCGCTTAACGAAAGGATTTTTTGAGCGGAGGTTGCCTCGCTAGACGAATTCGTTTTATGAAAAATTCGTCTAGCAAATCGCGGTTTCGTTTCCCATAGGAATGCATTGAAATTCAATTAATGTGTTCCTATGGGCAAAAAAAAAAAAAATTCAAAAAAATTTCAATGCATTCCTATGGGATTCGCTAGACGGATTTTTCGTTATAAGAAAAGACCCGTGGAACGAATTAAATTCGTCTAGCGAGGCACCACTGTATTTAGGGTTGCATACAGCCAGCCATGCCCTCTCGCAGGAGACTCCATTCCATTACCATTCTTCATCTTGGTCAGGCATCCTCAAACTGCGGCCCTCCAGATGTTTTGGCCTACAACTCCCATGATCCCTAGCTAACAGGACCAGTGGTCGGGGAAGATGGGAATTGTAGTCCAAAACATCTGGAGGGCCGGAGTTTGGGGATGCCTGATCTTGGTTTTCATTCCCCCTAAAAGAAATTCAAAACCCACTGAGCATGTTCTGTCCTCTTGGGGTTGTTGTTGTTGTTGTTGTTTTGTAGCTTCTCCCTCCCTCGTTTTCCCCTTAAACATTTTGGGTAGTTTGGCAGATCTTGGTTTTCTGCTGAACCTGCTGAGTTCCACAGGGAGCTACAGTCAGATCCTGCAGCTTCTGACATACACAGGGCCAGAGATAGCCACTGTGGTTCCTTCATCATTTTACACAGCCCGGAGAAAGAAAAATCTCAGATCAGCTGCTTAGCTACTTCCATCTCGGTGATCATGAAACAGTAACCTCACTTCAACTTTCATAGTTTGGCTAAGGAGTTCCCATTTCAAATACAAACTCACTTTTCTGGTTTTCTTTTCTTTTTAAATGAAATTATTCAGTAGCTTGCTTAAAAGCATATTTTTTGCACCAGTGTTCCAGAGGAAGGTTGTGGAGCAATAAAGTATTTGTGAACACGGATTGCATTAAGACAGAGACCTCAGAGTTCAGCAATAATTTATGTGATGGCACAGCAACCCGTAGAAAGATCACAGGTTAAAAGCAGATGAGAGGAGAACCAGATGGCACAAGCTTTAAAACAACATCGTTAGTGGAAATGGACATCATTGCAATGGGCGGGAAAATTCACTGGGGCTGCACAATAATATCACCTTGGATATATATATATATAATACATAGGTATACATGAGAATGGGAGAGAGGGAGGTCACCGATTTCACAACAGCAGAGGTCAAAAGGGGCCACCTCAGGTTCTACCTTTTGCTGGCTCAAGTTATTTTGGTACTCTAAAAATTACTGTTGTAGCCCACTCCATCTCCCTGCATGTCGCTGTGGGAAGCAGAGTCCAGCTGGAGCAGACCAAAGGTCCACAGAGTCAAGTGAGCTCTCACACAACCTTTCTGTACCCTATCTAGACAAGTAAGCTTCTAGGGTACATTTGGGACAGGCAGAAATACTCCAGGGAGCTGAGAAGCAAGACCAGTGAAGGGGGTGGCTAGGGAAGAGGCATGACCTGGGAAGTGGGCCAGATAGATATTCCCTATCTGTCAGGATGCTTCTGGCTGGTTGTCCAGGAATTATAAAGACAAGGAACAGTTTCTTACCGTCCTTCTTTATTTCAGTCTTCGCACAGAGAGGCTATAGAATGCAGCCTCTTGGATAATGCCATTGTCCTGAGTGAATCTCCACCCCCACCCCCGTCTCTCCCACTTCCTCATTTGTCTCTTCTACAGGTGCTGCTACATGCCCTCTGTCTTTAAGGTCTTTGCTCTCCTACTTTTAAGGCTTGCCGTGTTCTGGGAGATGGAGGGTCTGGAATGCTTTCTAATGACGTGTCAGCCGGGTGTTGTTCCGGCTCTCCCACGATTCCCCAACTTTCCCCCTCACCTGCCTCTGAGCTGTGACTTCCCTCAAACCACTGTTGTAAATCTATGCTGTCTTCCTCCTCCCTGGAGGGGTCAGAATGGGGAGGCTGTCTCCACCATTCCTCCTCTGCCCAGTCCCTATCTTTATTCTACACGCATTCCTGAGGAGAAGGACTGTAGCTCATTCACTACAGAAGGTCCCTGGTTCAATTCCTGGCATCCCCAGGTTGGGTTGTGAGGACATTCCTTCCTAAAGCCCTGGAGAGCCAGCATGGACAATAGGGATCTAGATAGACCAAGGATCCCAGTACATTTCCGAGCACAATTCAAAGTGTTGGTGCTGACTTTTAAAGCCCTAAATGGCCTCGGTCCAGTATACCTGAAGGAGTATCTCCACTCCCATCGTTCTGCCCGGACACTGAGGTCCAGTACCGAGGGCCTTCTGGCGGTTCCCTCCTTGCGAGAAGCCAAGTTACAGGGAACCAGGCAGAGGGCCTTCTCGGTAGTGGCGCCCACCCTCTGGAACGCCCTCCCATCAGATGTCAAAGAGAAAAAGAACTACCAGATTTTTAGAAGACATCTGAAGGCAGCCCTGTTTAGGGAGGCTTTTAATGTTTAATAGATTATTGTATTTTATTTTTCTGTTGGAAGCCGCCCAGAGTGGCTGGTGAAAACCCAGCCAGATGGGCAAAGTATAAATAATAATAATAATAATTAGAAAAGGCATCTTCAGTTGTTGTTGTTGTTGTTGTTGTTGTTGTTGTTCTTGTTCTTGTTGTTTACAATTGCATACCATTCTTCACCCAAAGATCTCAGGGTGGTTCACAGCATAAAAACACAAGGGGGGAAAACAAAATATGTAATAAAAACAAGAACGAATAAACCAATACCCCCCCAAACTCATTTAAGAGGGGCATGAGATGTTAACCAGCCCAAGGCCTGGGTGAAGAGGAACATTTTTGCCTGGTGCTTAAAGGTGTATAATGAAGGCCCCAGCCGAACGTCCCAGGGGAGAGCATTCCACAAATGTGGAGCCACTGCAGAGAAGGCCCGTTCTTGTGTTGTCACAATCCAAACCTCTTGTGGAAGAGGCACACAAAGAAGAGCTTCCGATATTATCTCAGGGTGCAGGTAGGTCAAAGTGATGCACATGCATTTATAAACCTGACCATTGTGCCATGCAAAACTGGGGAAATGTTGCCTTTTCCCTTGCCTTGCTTGGTTTAGCTGCAGGCTGATTTCTAGAGAAGCGTTTGGTAAAGGCATTTTCAGGTGTCTGGGTTCTCTTTGTTAATGCTAAAATAAATTCTATAAAGGAAGTCCCCAGCTGTCAGAATACTCTGCCTTGCGGACTGAAGATAATAAACCAAAATATACAACAAAGGGACCCAGGTGGCGCTGTGGGTTAAACCACTGAGCCTAGGGCTTGCTGATCAGAAGGTCGGCAGTTTGAATCCCTGTGATGGGGTGAGCTCCCATTGCTTGGTCCCAGCTCCTGCCAACCTAGCAGTTTGAAAGCACGTTAAAGTGCAAGTAGATAAATAGGTACCACTCCGGCGGGAAGGTAAACAGCGTTTCCGTGTGCTGCTCTGGTTCGCCAGAAGCAGCTTTGTCATGCTGGCCACATGACCTGGAAGCTGTACGCCGGCTCCCTCGGCCAATAATGCGAGATGAGCGCGCAACCCCAGAGTCGGTCACGACTGGACCTAATGGTCAGGGGTTCCTTTACCTTTAATGTATTGTAACGTAAGCTTTCATAGACTCAAGCCTATTTTGACAGATGCATGGAATTAAATATTAGTTGGCAGGTATATAAAGTAGAAAATTGTAAGGTGAAAGTAGAATGGCAATGATAGGCAAACATTACAGTCAGTAATAATTAGAACTGAGAGGTTGTCACACCCCAAACCTTCTTGGTAAACCTTCCTCACTTCTATGCTTTCCTGAAAACCTGATGACATTTTATCTCACCACAGTCTGGGACTTTCAGAGTGATTTTGCAAGCAGACTGCATTTGGATTCCCCAGGAAACTGCCCAAGATAATGAATTGGTGTCTAATGGACCGGAATTAATTCTTCCTCTCAACAAAAAGATCAATGGGGCAGCTGACTTGAATTGGGGCAGCATGAGAGTAGGGGAAAGAGAATCTAAGTTTCTTTCCATTGCAGGTTTTGGAGCGATTGTCGAGGATTGTATTATTGGGAGGAACAGGATAGGTGGCCTGGAAGCCTCTGCTGAAAAACCTCCACAGATGTTGACCCCAAGTGAAATGCATGCACACAAATTCACTCCTTCAGCCCTGAAAATTTTGGTTGGCCCTCATTCTAAGCCACGCGAGGCAAGGTTCAATCAACAGACAGACAGCAGTTTAGAAGGGAGCCATGATTATCCCAGTCAAAGTTTTCTGCCCTGGGATAAAAATATGGAATTTAAGCACAACACAACAATTTAGTGTTCCCCAACTGAATGTGGTCCTCAAGCTTTGGTTCTGGACATGAGCTTCTCAGCTGTGGCCTATAAAAGCATTGATTGATGGTGCTGCTGTTGACGTTTCCAAAATCCCTTTCTGCCTTTCTCATTAAATGGTCCATGTTACCCGCTAACGCTTGCTGCCTCCCTCATGGGGAAATTCTGACACACTAATTATTCCTCGTCTGCTGTGTCTGTCAATTTTTAACAGCTCTATTTTGGCTAAGTGTTTAATCACAGAGTCCAAGATCATCATACTTTACCTCTCTCCCCCTCCCAACCCACCAAAGTGGGAGGGGGGCGAGCTTTTTAGTTTTTCTCATGTGCAACAAATAAATGACTTTGTTCCGGCCTTCAGCAACAAACTGTACCATAATTTCATCTGTTACTTCCTATGATTACATTTCAGAGAGATGAAGGAACCTACTGTACATTTCCTTTAATGCAAGAACTCCAATGCCTCTTTGCATCTCCTTCTAGGTTGTCCTATGCCAGGATTTGCCAAACTTGGATCTCCAGCTGTGGTTGGACTACAACTCCCAACATCCCTAGCTAGCAGGACCAGTGGTCAGAGTGTTGTGTTGTTCAGGTTCTGCTTGCAGGTTTTCCCATAAGGACCTGGTTGGCCACTGCAAGAACAAGATGCTGGAATAGATGGACCTTTGGTCTGATCCAGCAGGCTCTTATGCTTTTACAAGTTCCAGTCCTCAGCATGTTCAGTTTGTCCTGGAAAAGATGCCTGAAAGTCACTGCTATTCAGGTTCTGCAATTAATCCAGAATGCGGCAGCTAGACTGGTGACTGGGAGCGGCCACCAAGACCACATAACACCAGTCCTAAGAGACCTACATTGGCTCCCAGTACGTTTCCGAGCACAATTCAAAGTATTGGTGCTGACCTTTAAAGCCCTATAACAGCCTCGGTCCTGTATACCACCCCCATTGTTCAGCCCGGACACTGAGATCCAGCGCCGAGGGCCTTCTGGCGGTTCCCTCACTGTGAGAAGCAAAGCTAAAGGGAACCACGCAGAGGGCCTTCTCGGTAATGGCACCCACCCTGTGGAACGCCCTTCCATCAGAGGTCAAGGAGATAAACAACTACCTGACATTTAGAAAACACCTAAAGGCAGCCCTGTTTAGAGAAGTTTTTAATCTGTGATATTTTAATGTATTTTGGTATTTGTTGGAAGCCGCCCAGAATGGTGGGGGAAACCCAGCCAGATGGGTGGGGTATAAATTAATTAATTAATTAATTAATAATAATAATAATATTCAGTGTAGACAGACAATTCTGAGATAGTTGTGTTGGTCGGTATCCTGCTGCTTTCTAGGTTCCTAGGTCTGTGCAACATCATCCTTTGCATTTTTTTTTGGTGAGGAAATTGGTAGCCCTGAGAATCAAGCCTTAAGATCATTTACTCTAAATATTCAATAAAATCTATTTCTGCCAGCTTAACTAACAAAATGCCTTTGTAGAAGTCTTCCAAAAGCCTAGTGCACAACGAAGCATGCAAAGTCTCCTTGCTTTCTGTGGTCTTAAGTGCATTCAAATGGGTGCTTTGATTGCAGTAGTGCCATTTTAATCATGACATCTCCCCGGGTCTCAGGTTTCCCATGCTTGATTTAGCTGCTTCCTATTCCTCTTTCAGGACGCAGGCGGCGCTGTGGGGTAAACCACAGAGCCTAGGGCTTGCCGATCAGAAGGTCGGCGGTTCGAATCCCTGTGACGGGGTGAGCTCCTGTTGTTCGGTCCCAGCTCCTGCCAACCTAGCAGTTCAAAAGCATGTCAAAGTGCAAGTAGATAAATAGGAACCGCTACAGCGGGAAGGTAAACGGCGTTTCCATGTGCTACTCTGGTTCGCCAGAAGCGGCTTTGTCATGCTGGCCACATGACCTGGAAGCTGTACGCCGGCTCCCTTGGCCAATAACACGAGATGAGCACCACAACCCCAGAGTCAGTCACGACTGGACCTAATGGTCAGGGGTCCCTTTACCTTTATTCCTCTTTCACAGGAAGGTTGGAAGCAGCCATATGCTGAGTCAATTGGCTTATCCAGTGGCAGTTTTGCAGGGATACAGACAAGGATGTCATAGAATCATAGAGTTGGAAGAGACCACAAGGGCCATCCAGTCCAACCCCCTGCCAAGCAGGAAACACCATCAAAGCATTCTTGACATATGCCTGTCAAGCCTCTGCTTAAAGACCTCCAAAGAAGGAGACTCCACCACACTCCTTGGAAGCAAGTTCCACTGTCGAACAGCTCTTACTGTCAGGAAGTTCTTCCTAATGTTTAGGTGGAATCTTCTTTCTTGTAGTTTGAATCCATTGCTCCGTGTCCGCTTCTCTGGAGCAGCAGAAAACAATCTTTCTCCCTCCTCCATATGACATCCTAAACATACCCAGCTCCCTAAGAGTCTTCCTACCCTGGCCTGGAGATGCCAGGGATCAAACCTGAGACCAGATGCTCTGCCACTGATCCAAACCCCTTCCAGGATCTTCAATCTTCTGTTTTTTATAGCAGCCTGGTTCTCTCTCCCCACCCCCGAAATCCTAGTCTCACAGAACACCCCACCACCCCAATAATTCTCCATCCTCCTCAACCCAGCATTCAAACACAATACAATCACAGGGGAGTCTTTGCAAAAGCGAGCCAACTTCATATCAGCCAGTGGATATTCTCAGCCATCTCTGCAGCAGCTGGATAAATAATTCTAGATGACTGTGTCCAAACCAACAAAGGCCCAAGCAAGGCTGCTATGGAGATTTCTTTTCAAGAGCTGGTGCATGAAACACTCCTAGACAGGCCAGTAATTAAATAGTTTGAGCGGTTGTTGGGGTTTTTTCCACAGAAGCTTGGAAGATGGAGATTAAACACAGGGCTGCTGTCCTTGGATGCATTTGTTTATTTTTAATATTATATTTACAGTCAGACCTTGGTTTAAGTACGCTTCGGTTTGAGTACTTTCAGTTTAAGTACTCCGCGGACCCATCTGGAACGGATTAATCCACTTTCCATTCCATTACTTTCAATGGGAAAGTTCACTTCAGGTTAAGTACGCTTCAGGTTAAGTACGGACTTCCAGAACCAATTGTGTACTTAAACCGAGGTACCACTGTATATCCAAGGATCTCAAGGTGGCTAAATTGGTTCTCCTGGGGCGGTTATAGGAGTTCTCAGTTTCAATGCTGCATGCTCCTGAACAAGTACAGTCATACCTCATGTTGCATCGGCTGCGGGTTGCATTTTTCCAGGTTACGAACGCGGCAGACCTGGAAGTGTTTACTTCCGGGTTTCGCCACGCACGCATGCGCAGATGCGCTCTATCAGGCTTTTGTGCATGCGCAAAAGCGCTGCTCGGGTTGCGGACTTTTCGGGGTGCGAACGGCACCCCGGAACGGATCCGCCACCCGGGTTACCACTGTATCAGGGTGGACATACTGCTACTTTTCCAATCTGCACAGGTCTTAGAACTTCTGTTGTCCTAGAGTGGAAGAAGCACATCTCTCCAGACAGCAATAATGAGGAAACACTGGAGAAGCACCACAGAACAACTAACAAAACAGAATGATGTGTGGATGCTCCATCATTAACATGCTAGCATTGTGTCCAAACCGTTGCAGAATACATTATACATTGAATAAATTGGGGAAGGGACTGACAGGATATGTCTCAGGAAGGAGGAGCCTGAAGCCAAATCTAATGGGTTAACGAAGCTGAAAGTAACAGTAGTCAAATTATAGCAATGCACAATGACTATAGTACCCACATACATTTCACTGTTGGCTTCCTGTCCATTGCACCCACAATCCTTTATTGCTTGTTTCATTGATACCCCACCTTCCCTCCAAGCTCGAAGTGCCACACATGGTTCCCCCTCACGCCACTTAATCCTCATAGCAACTCTGTAAGGTAGGTTAGGGGCTAAGAGACAGCGACTGGTCCAACCAAGGTCATCCAGCAAGCTTCGTGGTCGAAAAGTGATTTGAACCCTGGTCTCACAGGTCCCAAGTCTGAGACTCTCACCACTACACCACACTGGGCCTAGGAGGAAAAGGAAGATTCCCCCCGGTTAGTTTTTCTTGCCCTTCCTATGCTAAGATGAGAGTCAGGAGCCAAACTTGGAGACGAGGCATTTTGTCGATATCCACAAACTGTGTGTTTGCGCAGGAACCACTAATTCCCCACTCAATAAGCCAAGTGCCTTAGGCTAACAAGCAGATATTACAGGCCCTGCTGTGTAGGCAAAATAAAATACAAACTTTGGCAAACAATTCTGCCCACCCTCACACCCTCATCCTCCACCCACCACTGGAATCAACATACCACACGCCTTGCTGAACGTTCCTCTTTAAAGAGTGTTCCTTTTTTAAAAAACAAAAAAATGCTTCCTCTCCTCTTATGAGTCATTAAAATGGGATTAATTAAGACTTCGCTGCCAGTTCTGAAGAGCAATAGCCAGAATGGCTGAGGCACCTCCGGTTGATTTTCTTCAAACACTTTGCCCTCCAAAAGCATTACAAGCAACACATTGACTCCGCTGTTTGCTTTACACGGTTGCCTCTTGCTTGGCAAATGGATTGGTGCTATTTCATAGCTGACTGCTGCCGTCTGAGGTGACTTTATGAAGCATTTAATTGCTCTCCTTTAGTGACAGGTGTTCAGCACTTCCAAACAGGAGCAGCCAGACCCTGCCCTGCCAGGTGAAAATGAGAGAGAAGCTTTGTAACAATGGATGTTTCTCAAAGAGTGGGCTGGGACCAATCAGAGGCTACTTTTTTTTTAGGTGGGCCTCAGCGCCACAGCCTATCGAGTGCCTGGTCACTTGCTTGCCCCTCCCCCTTTTGGTTGGACCAATCCCAGGATCAGCATCTCCTTGCATGATGATTAAAGATGGCCAGGAGGCAGAGAAGTTCAGGGGGAGAAGGGAGGTCTTCCTGCTTTGCGGTGGTGGGTGGTAGGGAAAGGGCCACGGGCCAAATGCAGATGAGGCGCTGAAGGGAATTAGAAGATTAAAGTTTAATATTTCAGTAGCAATAAACGCCTCCAAATCACTTCTCATACAGAATTTGTTTTTGTTTAGTCGTTTAGTCATGTCCGACTCTTCGTGACCCCATGGACCATAGCATGCCAGGCACTCCTGTCTTCCACTGCCTCCCGCAGTTTGGTCAAACTCATGTTCATAGCTTCGAGAACACTGTCCAACCATCTCGTCCTCTGTTGTCTCCTTCTCCTAGTGCCCTCAATCTTTCCCAACATCAGGGTCTTTTCCAGGGAGTCTTCTCTTCTCATGAGGTGGCCAAAGTATTGGAGCCTCAGCTTCACGATCTGTGCTTCCAGTGAGCACTCAGGGCTGATTTCCTTCAGAATGGATAGGTTTGGTCTTCTTGCAGTCCATGGGACTCTCAAGAGTCTCCTCCAGCACCATAATTCAAAAGCATCAATTCTTCGGCGATCAGCCTTCTTTATGGTCCAGCTCTCACTTCCATACATCACTACTGGGAAAACCATAGCTTTAACTATACGGACCTTTGTAGGCAAGGTGATACAGAATTTAGTCTTGAAAAAGGCCTCCTGTTGGCCAGCAAGGTTTACTTTAGTCAAATGGTGGGAGCTCACAAGAACTTCGTTGCCACATAATTAATTAAGGATTTCCACAGAAAGCTCTAAAATCAGCCAGCGGAGCTCTAAAAAGACCGGATCAAAGGAACCAATTAGTACACCTGTTTTACAAGTGAGGAACACCGAGCCCAAAGGATAAGCGATTAGCAAAAGTTCATCCGTTCAAGAGGAACTTTTTCTAAATTATCAGCTATTGGGAGTCAGAGACCCTTGCATGTCTACAGCAAATCACCCCGAGATTGCTCAATAGATCCCAGTTTACCTTCTGCTAGGGGCGGAGGACAGATCCAGTTCATTACACAGGCTGGAAAAACACAGTCCATCCTTCGAAAGCCGCCCTTCTTGAATTTTGCAACGCAGTTCTCCCCAGCCAAGTAATAGGCACCAAAATGCATATTTTGTGTGTGCATACACATCCATGCATCAGTGAAAATAACACACAAAAATGGATTGCACAAGGGAAGATCGCTTTGCAGAATTGTGCAAATTAGGGGAAATGGCATATAAAAATGTGTACAGTTGACAAATTTGTAGCAAAATGGTGGTGATTTTCATGAAGACTTAAACCAAAAAAACCCAGCAAACTGGTGTGGAAATGTGGAGAACTGAACTTAACATTGGAAAAAAGAGAAACCAGCAGAAATTAAGACAGAGTGACAGTCTTCCATCCCAACCTTCTGCTTACCCTGTGCTACCTAGAGGGTGCCTGTCAGTCAGAGTAGACATCACTGAGCCAGATATATCAGTGATCTGACACCTGGTATAAATCTCCTTTGCTATTGCGATTATGACTATGTTCTCACGTTACCTGAGACATGTTCTCACAAATGGTTACTTCAGTACAACAAAATCTTAACACCTCTCCTATTCTTACAGGGGGGTGACTCACAAAACCTTGCTTATCACTGCAATGCACCGATGATAGCATGAACAAATGCATCACTGCCACGGATCCACTTCCATGAATAAAGGCCTTTTTAAAAATCATGCAAAAATAATTACGTTCATGCTGGGAAGACTCATGCTTCATCCTCCAAAGGGTTTCTGGTTGTTTTCCAGTGCTTCTTCTTTAACATATCTATTTTTGGTTTGAGATGCAAATTGAGGTTGTCATTGAGGTTGTTCATTCATGGTTCTCCAGCCTTCTACAGAGGTACGATTATATTTGCTAATGTGTCGTAAACCTTTTTGAAAGGTTACTTAATTATTGATTTATAAGAGCATTTGTAAACCACCGATTCATTAAAAAAATATTATGGTGGTATACGATAAAGTCATGTGAACGCCATAAAGCTATTGAATCAAAAAACACCAAGCAAATAACCAACACCGAACTAAATTAATTCTTTAAGAACTCCTGCGTGAAACAGACGCTTTCCAGTAGCCAAAAATCTCTGAATGGTAGGTGCCACTCTGATTTCAATAGAAACATTATTCCAAAGTAGGATGGTGCATCGCCAAATGGTTTAGTTTGTATAGAAGCTAAACACCAGATTGAGCTGGATGTAAGATTTTCCTCCCCTGAAGAAAACACACAAACTGGGACACATTAGGCCAGAATGCAAAATTCATGAGGGATGGCGGGAATACTGGCGAGATCAAGAGAGTAGATTCTTGCCCACCTCGTCTTGGATCTTTTCCTACAAAATCTACAGGGATTCTGCAAGATGTCACACGCAAATACCTTTTCTCCAGAGGGAAAGAATATTGCAGCAGAAAGAGCTCAAAACTAATGAAATGTACGAACTTCCTCCTCCCCGTTATCCTCCCAGTTCATGACATGTGGGCTCCACACTGCCTTGTTTCGTGAGTGGGGGAGCAAGGCCAAAATGTGACTCCCCCTGTTGTGTATTTTATTTCTGTATTACTATTGTATGTATTTGCATTAGGGTAAAGTAACTAACTTTTGGTTCCAGAAGTTACAGCTACTATTGGTTCATTTAAGCTGCTGTATTTGGATCCTCTGTCTTATTGGTTTCCTCCAAAAGGCAGCACTGTGTTTGCCTGATGTTGTTCCCTCCAAAATGTATCCCTTTCTAGCTAGTCCCCCGTCCCTATAAATGTAGCTTTCCTCTCCTCAGAGCTCAGTCTTGTTTGCTTTAATAAAGATGTGTTACTAGAGAACTGTCTCCAGCACATTATGTCAAGAGAGCTGAAATCACGAACCCCACGTCACAACACCCCCCTCAGCCTTCACGCTGCCTTCCTGAAACCGGCTAAGTGAGGCGCTGGGCTTTGAGAAGGAGCTGCAAGGCTCTGGCAGAGTCCTAGAGCCCTCCCCCTCATTCCCAGAGCTGGAAAAGCAGTAACCAGGCTTTGGGAAGGAGGAGGGAAGGCCTCTAGAATAGAGAGGTTGGTATAGGAACTACTTACAGGGTGATGGAGGATGACGAGGTGATGGAGGCCAGTGCACAGGAACCAGAGCAGCAGGACCCATCACCAGATCTAGAGGGGCTCCTGTCTCCCCAAACACGGCAGGTGCCAGGGAAACAGGAGTGGCACTCCAGGAGGGTGAGGCAGGCAAGAGCCCATAGCCCAGCTCCCTAGCTGGCCAGGTGGGGCTCACTAGCTCTGGGAGATGGTGTGTGATTCTTCAGCTGGAGTTGGCTTGGAACAGGTGAGGGTCACCTGCCTTATCAAGCCCAGATGCTGCAATCAGCATGCAAAGTATTAAAAAGGGCAGCAGAGCTGAGATGTTGGGTTCTGCTCATCTGCTGATGTTGATGGATCTCAACTTGGATGCTTGAGGATCTCTGTGGGACTTTGGACTGACTCCGGACTGGGGACTTGACATACTGACTTGCTGCCAGGTAGGCTAGGGGTTAAAAATACCACAGTTTTCATGTTGAAGTACTCTTGTGGCCCACTTGGTATGAAAATTTGGGACTACCCTGCTATAGCAGGGCCTCCAAGTGTCCCCATTTTCCAGGGACAGTCCCAGATTTACAGAAGCCATCCTGGTTTCCGATTTGATTCCAGAATATCCCTCTTTTCCTTAGTTAGGACGTCCCTATTTTCATCAGAGAAATCTCGAAGAGTATGGAGTTATATGACCCCCTGAGCCAAGGAGATAAGCAACTATACTGCATTTAGAAGACATCTGAAGGCAACTCTGTACAGGGAAGTTTTTAAGTGTTTTTATATATGCTTTTATGTTTGTTGGAAGCTGCCCAGAGTGGCTGAAGCAACTCAGTCAGATGGGCAGGGTATAAATAATAACAGTAAGATGATGATGATGATGATGATGGAGTAGGACGTCCCTATTTTCATCAAAGAAATGTTGGAGGGTTTGCTTTTGTGGACAGATGTCAGAGACCAGAGCTGGCCCACCCATGAGGTCAGCTGAGGCAGCCACCTTGGGTGAGAACCTCAAGAAGCAGTGCCCCCCCCGGGCACCCCATCCCACTGCCTCCAAGGCTGGTGGAGAGCAGCAGTGACTTTGGGAGAGATCTCGTGATATTCCATGTGCTCCATGAGATCTCGCATGATCTCGCAGGAACCCGCCGCTGTCCTCACTGCTTCATGGGCAGGTAGCGGAGGCATTGGTAAGGGGGGGGGGCTTTGGTGGTGGGGCAGGGGCGATGAGGCACCTTCCTATTTTGCTTCAGGCAATGAAATGGGACACACCTCCCCAGCGAGGGACAGTCAGACAGGAAAATTCTCTAGGAATTCGGTATCTATTCTTTGCATATATAAATAGAAGCGAGGAGAATTAGAAGTTACCATTAGCTTATTACTCATTTCAGAGAGATGCCTTATCTTGAAGGGCCAAGAGATTAATTATTAGCGTGATCCTGGTGCTATTGTGTGTCTAGTCTTGTTCCCAGTATGTTACATAGATAAATGGAAACGAAAGACACATGTTATTTGTTGATTATTGGAGGATAGATAGATAGATAGATAGATAGATAGATAGATAGATAGATGTTCTTAGTTGACTCATTGTCTGGAATAAATTTTCCCATTGCAGTTCTCTCCCACACACATTTATTCTCTTATTCTACCCAAAGACTCTGCTGAGTTGCCTTGCACAATGCATTTTGTTATGTAGAAATGTTACACTAGTTGTCCCTGTTTAATGCAAACTGGTGGAATTTCTTTCCCTTATCAAATACAATGATGTTTTGGAGGTGGGATGGTGTTTTTTTTTTTTAAATCAACTTGGCACTTAACAGAGCAACAGGAAAACCATAGCTGAAACTGTAGCAGCCTCAAATGAGCAGGCCACCGGTGGAGGCCCTACCATAGAGGAGACCTCCCAGGCCATGGAGAGCAGCAGAAATGGGGAATGCAGGACCACCCACACCCACACACCACACCACACACCTTTTCTGCTTTCCTCCAAGTGGGAGACAGAGATGGTGCCAGCAGTAGCAGAAAGAAGGTAGAAACCCATTGGGTAAAACTAGAGCTTAAAGCAGAGTTGGGGAATCTGTAGGACTCCATCTTCCATCAGGCCCCAACCATCATGGCCAATGCTCAGGGGTGATGGGAGTTGTGGTCCAGCAATATCTGAGTGGCCACAGGTTCCCTGCTTTAAAGGGGCAGCATCTCCCTATAAACCAAGTAATATTGTTGTTATGTACTGAGCTGAATCCTAGAACAATAGGATTCAGAATCAGCGGGAGCTACCCAATCCAACTCCAGGTGGAAGTGAATCCGCAACCTGATTGGCCTGCTGGAGCAGCCAATCAGGCGGCTGGCAGAAGTGAATCTGCTACCTGATTGGCCTGTAGGAGCAGCCAATCAGGCTGCAGGCAGAAGTCAATCCACAATATAATTGGCCCACAGGTGTAGCCCTGAAGTAGCCAATCACGCAAGGCCCATTGTGTAAATAATGTATATAAGCAGATGGTTTTGGGAAAAGAGCCATTCGTCTTCTCTTCTTCTCCTTGATGAATATGAGCTGAATAAAGAGCATGAAATTCACTCTCGACTCCGAGTATATTTCACTGGCGACGAAGGTGGGATCCTGCTGAGCTGACCGCCACCACGCACTGCACCGCAGCACCGCCACCTGCTGCACCGCTGCATCGCACCGTGCATCCAGGCTTCAGCTCCAGGACCCAAGGAACCCAGAATGGCAACCGACAGCAGCTTCTTGCCATTCAAACCAGCATCGGGAGACTGGGAAGGGTACGCCGCCCGTTTCAACTTCCTCCTGCAAGCGAAAGAAGTCACCAACGATGCCATGAAGAGGGCGACATTCTTCAGCGTCTGTGGAGAGGAGACGTTTGAAATCGCCCGGGCTCTCCTTGCACCTAGAGATGTCGCTACCGTCTCTTACAAAACAATAATGGAACGGCTGAAGGAGCACTTTTCACCACAGCCCTCGGTGGTAGCTTGCCGAAATGCCTTCTACGCAAAGCGGCAAGCCCCGGGGGAAACCATAACTGGGTTTGTGACCTCCCTCCGCCAAGCCGCCCAGTTATGCAACTTCTCAGAGTTGGAGAACATGCTTCGTGACCGCCTCGTCGGTGGCCTGAGGGACGAGATGTTGCAACGACGCCTCTACGCCAAAAAAGACCTCACGTTCCAGATTGCTCTGGAGGAAGCCCTGGCAACCGAAGCCGCCGAGAGGTCAACGCAAGAGGCACGACCGGCCCCGCCATCCCAACCGAGGGTCTACCACGAAGACCTCACTGACGAATCCGAATCTGACAGGGAGGAAGTACACCGAGTACAGCGGCGCACTCAAGCAGCACACACACCACAGCAGCCTCGACGAGAAGGAGGGAACTGTGCAAGCTGCGGGGAGAACCACGAGAGGAGGACCTGTCGTTTCCGCAACGCAGAGTGCAGGCAGTGCAGAAAATTGGGACACATCGCCCGGGTGTGTCGGGCTCGACTCACCCGTCGACAAGCATCAGATGACCGACCCAGGAGCCCCAGGTCACACGGCACCATGCACCAAGGCAACTCGACGGAGATCACGGACTACCAGGTATTCCAGTTGCCCCATCCCAGCACAGAGAAAATTTATATAGAGGTACAGATAGAGGGAGCCCCATGCCGCATGGAGCTGGACACGGGTTCAACTCTATCCATAATCTCGGCCCGAACATTAAGGGAACTGTGCCCTAATGGGGGTCCCAAACTAAGGCCGGCCCCATTCACCCTCCGGGACTTCCAGAAACATAAGGTCCCTACAATGGGGGTGGGGACCTTCAGGGTGCAATATCGAGGGCGAAAGCAACAATTGGACTTGCTGGTAGTTAAGGGCCCCTACGTCAGCTTACTGGGACTGGCATGGTTTGGACCTCTGGGGCTAGCCGTTACCGGGGTGAACCGCACTAGCTTACAAGTGGACGTGGACGCCATATGCAAAGAGTTTCCAGGGGTTTTCGATGGGGCATTGGGACGATATACAGGACCCCCCATTGCCCTACAGCTAGACCCCGCTGTACGACCCATCAGGCACAAGGCCCGCCGGGTCCCGTTCGCCCTGAAACCCCGCATAGACGAGGAATTGGACCGGCTCGTGGAGCAAGGAGTGCTGGAGCCGGTGCCCAACGCCCCCTGGGAAACTCCAATTGTCACACCCGTCAAGCCTAACGGTTCGGTCCGCATCTGTGCAGACTACAAATGCACCATAAACAAGGCTCTCACGGCCCATGCATACCCAGTGCCAGTGGTCAGCCATGTCCTCGCCACCCTGGCTGGGTCAAAAATCTTTGGCAAACTGGACTTGGCCCAAGCGTATCAACAGTTGCCTGTGGACGAAGCCACAGCAGAGGCTCAGACGATTGTGACGCACAGAGGGGCATTCAGAGTAAAGCGGCTGCAATTTGGCGTTAGCGTGGCACCAGGCATATTCCAGAATCTAATGGACTCTCTCCTGAAAGGGATTCCTGGCGTCACCCCCTTCTTCGATGATGTACTGATCGCCGGGCCCACACCAGAGGAATTTGAGGACCGCCTCCGCTCCGTCCTGCACCGTTTCCAGACGGCGGGCCTCAAGGTGAAGCGGGAAAAGTGTTTACTGGGAGTGCCGCAGGTGGACTTTCTGGGATTTAAGGTGGACGCAGAAGGGGTCCATCCAACCGGTGACAAGGTACGGGCCATTTGTGAGGCCCCAGCGCCCAAGAGCAAGCCCGAACTTCAGTCATTCTTGGGACTATTGAACTTTTACCATGCCTTCCTTCCCCATAAGGCAGCGGTAGCGGAGCCCCTACACAGACTCCTAGATAAAAGGGCCCCTTGGGTGTGGGGCCAGCGACAAAGGGCCGCATTCCAGGCAGTCAAGGACTTGCTCGTCTCGAACTCGGTCTTGGCACACTTCGACGAGAGGCTGCCAGTGGTGCTGGCATGCGACGCCTCTCCCTATGGCATCGGCGCTGTCCTGGGACACCAACTCCCGGATGGAAGAGAGGTGCCGGTGGCATACTTCTCCCAGACGCTTGCTGCAGCCGAACGAAACTACTCACAGATTGACAAGGAGGGTCTGGCAATCGTGAAGGGCGTAAAAAAATTCCATGATTTCTTGTACGGGCGGCCCTTTACCATAGTGACTGACCACAAGCCGTTGCTTGGCCTGTTTGCCCCCGAGAAGCAGACCCCCCAAGTGTTGTCTCCACGTGTCCTCAGGTGGTCAATTTTCCTTGCCGGCTACCAGTATGCACTAATCCACCGCCCTGGGAAGGCGATGGGCCACGCAGACGCCCTCAGCAGGCTACCACTACCAGAAACAGGCCCCGACCCAGCGCCTGCGCAAGAGGTTATGACCCTGGAGCTGCTTCCCGACCGACCCATTCAGGCACAAGAAGTTGCGCACCATTCCACAAAAGATAGGGTCATCTCCCGGGTCCTGGACTGGGTGTGGCGAGGATGGCCCAGCAGCAGCCCCGGGCCAGAATTCGCTGGCTACACAAACCGCAAACATGAACTGTCGGCCCACAAGGGGTGCCTGTTATGGGGAAGCAGGGTTGTTGTTCCCCAGCCCCTCCGCAAAAGGGTCCTCACAGCCCTACACGAGACACACCCAGGGGTAGTGAGGATGAAGGCCCTTGCCAGGAGTTATGTGTGGTGGCCGGGGATTGACAGAGAGATAGAGGCCTGGGTCCAACACTGCCAGACCTGCCAAGAATCCCGCCCGGATCCCCCAAGGGCCCCAGTCCAGCCCTGGGAGTCCGCCCGACATCCATGGTCACGCTTGCACGTGGACTTCGCTGGCCCCTTCCAGGGAAAAACATTCTTCATAGTGGTGGATTCCTACACCAAATGGCTGGAGGTCGCACTGGTACCGTCCACTTCTACGGCGGCAGCCATCCGGGTACTACGTAAGCTGTTTGCAACCCACGGGCTCCCTGACACCCTCGTCTCGGACAATGGAACCGCATTCACGTCAGAGGAGTTCCAGACCTTCACAGCGCAGAACGCCATCCGCCACATCCGCTCAGCACCATTCCACCCTGCCACCAATGGCCAAGCGGAGCGCATGGTGCGGACCACCAAGGACAGCCTCCGCCGCATAACACAAGGGGACTGGGAGTACCGCCTTGCCGCATTTCTTCTAGCACAGCACAGCACCCCAAGCACAACGACGGGCCGGAGCCCAGCTGAACTACTTATGGGCCGGCGCCTTGCAACTAGACTGGACCGACTTCACCCCGACAGAGCTCAGGATGAGGTAGTGGTGGGGAAAGGCAGGAACCCCCGGACATTTGTGGCCCAGGATCCAGTGTATGCAAAGAATTTTGGGGCAGGCCCAGCATGGGTACCCGCCACAGTCACCAAGGTGACCGGTCCCGTGTCGTACGAGGTACTAACGGAAGGGGGGCAATGTTGGCGCCGCCACTGCGACCAGCTACGGCGACGATTCCCAGGAGGAACCCGGGAGGAGAGCGGGACAGAGGGGTCCCAAGGGGACAGCAGGGCAGTGAGGCCTGTAGAGCGAGAGGGGTGGGCAGGGGAAGCAGAAGCAGTAGGCACAGAGGGGCGCCCCGAGGCTGGAAGGACACCGGAACCAGAGTCACAACCTAGTGGTTCAGTGGCGCCAGACCAGACAGCCCCGGCACAGCCAGCAGCCTCGGAACACGAGCCAGAACCAGAACCCCTGACCAAGGAACACCCCAGGCCACAACGCACACGGAGGCGGCCAGCAGACCTTGGGGACTACGAATGCAACTTCCCGGGCAGGACTGGAACTTAGAGGGGAGGGGTGTTATGTACTGAGCTGAATCCTAGAACAATAGGATTCAGAATCAGCGGGAGCTACCCAATCCAACTCCAGGTGGAAGTGAATCCGCAACCTGATTGGCCTGCTGGAGCAGCCAATCAGGCGGCTGGCAGAAGTGAATCTGCTACCTGATTGGCCTGTAGGAGCAGCCAATCAGGCTGCAGGCAGAAGTCAATCCACAATATAATTGGCCCACAGGTGTAGCCCTGAAGTAGCCAATCACGCAAGGCCCATTGTGTAAATAATGTATATAAGCAGATGGTTTTGGGAAAAGAGCCATTCGTCTTCTCTTCTTCTCCTTGATGAATATGAGCTGAATAAAGAGCATGAAATTCACTCTCGACTCCGAGTATATTTCAATTGTGTTGCTCCAGGTCCCTCATTTGTCTGCTTTCTACCTGCCAAATACTCACACCGAGCCAAGGCCATTGAGACTAGTAGGGTGGACAGCAGGGAGCCTAACAGTAGGTGGCGACAGAGCCAATGACAAGCAGAGCCAATTGATTCTCATTTTTATCCCCATCCTCCTCTCTGTTGAGTTCTACAAGGGCAAAGCTGAGACTTAAGAGGAGGAAGCTGTCACAGGCAATGCCCCGCCCCCTCTGGCTTGGTAATAAATAAGGAGGAAGGGAGGGAAATCTATGAAATCCACAAGCTTCACCCCCTGTCTCTCATCAAATTTAACCAAATCCTGCCACTACCCCTGACCATTAGGTCCAGTCGTGACCGACTCTTGGGTTTGCGGCGCTCATCTCACGTTATTGGCCGAGGGAGCCGGCGTACAGCTTCCAGGTCATGTGGCCAGCATGACAAAGCCGCTTCTGGCAAACCAGAGCAGCACACGGAAACGCCGACCTTCTGATTGGCATGCCCTAGGCACAGTGGTTTAACCCACAGCGCCACCTGTGTCCTAGCTCTAGCTCTATTCCTCTATAACATTGGAACCAGGAAAGACCATGCATGTCCCAATTCTGTGCATGGATGTAGTAATGGGTTGGATGAATAGTGACTGAATCCTGATAAGATGGAGACCTTACGGATGGGCGGCTCCCAGTTGTGTACCAGCTCTGGATGGAACTACACTCCCTCTGAAGGAGCAGGCTCATAGCTTAGGAGATGCTCGCTGATCCATTGCTGTCACTAGAGTCCCAGGTGACCTCAATGGCTCTGAGCACCCCATTCCCAACTTTGCTTGGTGCATCAGCTACAACCAATCCTAGATAGAGGTAGCCTTGCTATGGCAGTCCATACATTGGAAACCTCATGTTCATCTTACTGTCATGTGCTGAATGTTGGACTACACTTACACCCGGTTTGGAAGTTGTTGATAGTGCAAATGCAGCTGTACTAGTGTGAAAATATCTGAATTGGCCGCCTATTAGCTACCAAGCAAAGTTCAAAGTTTTGTAGTTGATGTTTAAAGCCCCAAATAGACCACCTCCCTTGGTACAGACCAAGCTGATCTGTATTATCTTCTGAGAAGACATTGGTAGTCATTCCACGACCAGCAGATTGTCACCTGGTGACAATGCAGAATCAGGCCTTCTGAGCAATTGCACCCAATCCTCTGGACCTTTAAACACCTCTTTAAAATGTTTACATTTACCTAAGCTTTCCTAGACTCTGAAATGTTTAATTTTTGTTTTGTACATGGCTCATTTTCATTTGAGATATACACTTGTGCTTTCACCCACTTTTGGGTGGTAATTTTATTGAATGTTGTTTATGTTTTTATAGTGGTAGTTGCATTTTTATGGCAAACTGCTGAGTTTTTTAAAACCATTATTAAGCAATCCATTATTTTTGTAAACAAATAAAAATATTTCAGGATCCTCTCCCCTCAACATTTCTACATCCTTCCCTCCAAGTGTTCTGTGATCTCTTTGAGTCTACCCATAGTTTTAGAGAATCACAACCGTACGATATAGCAAATAAGAGGGTTGCCATCTATCTCAAGACATTTTTTTAAAATAAACCCTACACTCATCAGAATACAGTTGCTGCATTTCAGTTTTAGTCTTCTCCTTTGGCGATCACTCGTAGCAGAGTAAGATTGTCTTCCATAAACACGGTTTTAATAGTGAGTCCGTAAGTGACTGTGGAGGCCAATTCTGGATCCACACATCCTTCCACAGTGGGGACATAAGTTTCCAGGCGGGAGCTGATCACAGTGAGGGTTTACCAAGCATGCCTTCCTCTTAGCACGTCAACCCCCCCCATCCTGAGTTCGAGCATCTTCAAAGCCCATGACACCTTTGGTAAAGGCTGTTCTACAATTGGAGCGCTTGCAGGCCAGTGTTTCCCAGTTGTCAGTGTTTATACTACCTTTTTAAGAGAGAGTCTTTAAACCTCTTTTGTTGACCCACCAGCATTTCGCCTTCCATTTTTAAGTTTGGAATAGAGTAGTTGCTTTGGAAGACGATCATCAGGCATCCGAACAACATGACCAGTCCAACAAAGCTGGTTTTGAAGAATTATTTTTCAACACTGGTTTTAGTGCATAGCATCTTGCAGCTGTGTGAAGCAGATACACCTTAGATCTCCCTTACAAAGCTTGTGAAAAAGACTCCAGGTGTCTTATTCTTTAGTTGCATATGCAGTGTTGGACCAGTCCCGGGGGGGGGGGGGAGAATACACATAAAATCTGCCACACCATACATTTAAGTGCATGGCTTCCCCCAAAGAATCCTGGGAACTGTAGTTTGTAAATGTGCTTGAAATGTCTAGTATAGATGCGACCATTGGGAACCAGAGGAGCAAAAGTGCATATCATCCCAGTTTCTCCAAAGGAAGTTCCACTGCTTTTAAGGGACTTTAATGTCCAGGTGGCGCTGTGGTTAAACCACTGAGCCTAGGGCTTGCTGATCAGAAGGTCGGCGGTTCGAATCCCTGTGATGGGATGAGCTCCCGTTGCTTGGTCCCAGCTCCTGCCAACCTAGCAGTTTGAAAGCACATCAAAATGCAAGTAGATAAATAGGAACCGCTACAGCGGGAAGGTAAATGGCATTCCCATGTGCTGCTCTGGTTTGCCAGAAGCGGCTTTGTCATGCTGGCCACATGACCTGGAAGCTATACACCGGCTCTCTCAGCCAATAATGCGAGATGAGCGCGCAACCCCTGAGTCGGTCACGACTGGACCTAATGGTCAGGGGTCCCTTTACCTTTTTAATGTCCAATAAGCATTCTTAGGATCGATGCTTTAATTTCCAGTTTTATGATTCAATTATAATTAACCCCTAGTGGTGCAGCAGTAAAACTGCTAGCACATTTGCAAAGCTAAGCAGGGTATGGTTTCAGATTGGATGGGGAACTGTGTGTTGGAATTCATGCATTGCAGAGTGTTGGACTAGATTCTTTCAAAGTGGAGAATGTCTCTCCTTCACATAGCCATAAGGGATCCAGCATTTGAGTCATTGACAGTGTTTGGTGCTGCTTCCTGCCTATGAAACCCAGTGTGGTGACTGGTAAAACTTCGTTTCTCCATCGTTAGATAACAAATGAGTCAAAGCTACTGATAAAAGCCAGAGAGATACTCGAGTTTCCGTTCTGCTATCTTAAGTGACTCTTGTGTCGTTGGCAGACCCTGCTATTTTCCATGCATGTTTCCAGTCAAAATATCTTCTCAATTTCATTTATTTAGAAGAATATTTATAAATAGCCAAGTCATTAAAAATATTAGGGCAGTGTGCCATAAGGCCATGGAAACATCATAAAATTATAAAATCATAAAACTCAGAACAAATGACCAACACTGAATCAAATTAATTCTCCGAAAACTCTTGGGGAAACACAAGACGTTTTCAGCAGGCGACGAAATATCAGAATTGCAGGTGCCTGCCAGATTTAATTAGCATTCCAAATTACTGGTGCCACTATGCTAAAAAGCCTTTGCTCACGTAGAAACTAAATGAATATGACTTGGATCCAAGAGTAACATGGAGGCTTTGGGTCATTCTTTAATCTCCTCGAGAATCTACCGTTTCTAAAAAGGGCTAAACTGCTGCCATTTGAATAATTGATCGTTCCTTTCATAGGTTTCAACCAGCCTGCATGCTAAACGTATTCTAGCATGATTGAATTATCTCCCCACCCCCCAGCATTAGGACTCTTTGGGGTGGGGGGAAGCATTCCCATTTAGTTATTACATTGTATTGATTATTACAGTGCCTGGAATCTGCTTGCCATCATCATCATCATCATCACCACCACCACCATCACCACACATAAATTCATAAACTATCTAGCCACCTCTTGCCTTTTCTCTAAACCAACAACTTCAAAGGCTACAACCTTTCCTCAAATGCTCCACCTCCGTCTCAGACTCCAACTTGGCACAACCATGAGGAGATACAGGTAAAGGTAAAGGGACCCCTGACCATTAGGTCCAGTCGTGACCGACTCTGGGGTTGCGGCGCTCATCTCGCGTTATTGGCCGAGGGAGCCGGCGTACAGCTTCCAGGTCATGTGGCCAGCATGACAAAGCCGCTTCTGGCGAACCAGAGCGGCACACGGAAACGCCGATGATGATGATGATATATTTATACCCTGCCCACCTGACTGGGTTTTCCCAGCCACTCAGGGCGGCTCCCAACAGAATATTAAAAACATGATAAAACATCAAACATTTACAATTTCCCTAAACAGGGCTGCCTTCAGATGTCTTCTAAAAGTCATATAGTTGTTTATTTCCTTGACATACGTTTCCCCCCTTTCTCATAACCCTAGACCTCATGGACATCCAGTGAATCTGGATGTGTGAAGATGCAGAACAGATAAAAGAAAGTACTCTTTACACGGTTAAAACTTTGGATCCCATTCGCACAAGAACCAGTGGTGGCCACTTGAATGGCTTTCAAAAGAGTTGAACAAGTACAGGGTGGATCAGTGGCTATGTTCCACCTCTATGGAGGAAGGCAGTAATGCTTCTGAAGGCAGTTGCTGGAAACCACATTGATGGCGGGGAGAGTACTCTTGTGTTCAGGTCCATGCCAACAAACAATGGGGACAACTCCACTATGCCATCACCTCGAAGCATGAAAGGAGATCTTGGTCCTTAGTTTCTGGGGCATTTAACACCAATGACCTCTCTTCTCCAGGATACTAGTGGTTGCTGCTACTACCACTACTTTTCGAGTGTCTTGCACGAGGATCATTCCAGTGGGACAATCCTGTTGTCATTCTGTGTTCAGGTCCTGCTTGCGGGTTTCCCAAAGGTATCTCGTTGGCCACTGTGAGATCAGGATACTGGACTAGATGGGCCACTGGCCTGATCCAGCGAACTCCTTTTATGTTCTTACATAAGAGTAAAGGTATTTGGTATTGATTGATATAAAATGGTCTGACCTCGGAATCTATTAAGGATTGTATCAAGGATCTGGCTGATGCATCTGGAGACACCGACTTCAGGGAAAGGGGGGTGAGATTCTGTTGTGTGGGTGGGAATAATAGGGTAAAAGATTTTGATGATAAGTTTAAATATTTTTGGGTAAGAGGTAGAGAGTAGTAGTTAAATAGTAGTAGTTAAATAGTAATTTTGAAGGGAGAAAGGTTGTTGGTAATAAAGAAGTTAAAACCTAGAAAAAAGAATGTGATTTTAGATTTGGAAACTGCGAGAGTTATTATAACAACTAGAACTCAAGAAGGGGAAATGGGGAAGTCCGAAATGTTTAGATCAGAAGTTATAGAATTGTGCTATTGTATTTTTATTTTTATTTTTATTTTTGTTTCTGTTTTGTTTTTTGTTTTTTCTTCTTTCTTATCTATTTTAATTGATATTGAGATGTGAAGAATTTGGGGGAATAAGATTTGTTAAATTGGATTTGTATTTTTCCTTTTTTGTATTTTTTTCTCGATAAAATCCAATAATTTTTTTTTTAAAAAAAAAATACATAAGAGTAAAGGTAAAGGACCCTGAACACAAAGCTAGGACACCTGATTCACTGAGAGCCAGGACACCTGAATAGGTTGGGTGTTGTTTCACAAAATATGTCAACGGTTGGATGTGTGGGTGAGTTCTCCCCCACTCAACCTTTGTCGGATTTATAAAACCATAGAATTGTAGAGTTGGACATGAATTACCAGTATCCACACTGCTTTTGAAACTTTGTAGTCCAACCCACTGCAGAAATTTCAACTAGATCATATATGACAGGTGACCATCCAACCTCTGCTTAGAAACCTCCAAGGAAAAGGAGAGTCACCACCTCTCGGGGCAGTCTGTTCCACTATCAAACAGCTCTTACTGTCAGAAAGTTCTTCCTGATGTTTAGTTGGAATCCCGTGTTTTTTTTTTTATCTTGAAACCATTGGTTCGGGTCCTAGCCTCAAGAGCAGGAGAAAACAAGATTGCTCCATCACAGCCCTTGAGATAGCTCCTCTCGGTCTCTTCTTTTCCAGGCTAAACACACCCAACTCCCTCAACTGTTCCTCATGAGGCTTGGTTTCCAGACCCTTGGTCATTAGAGGATTGGACAAATCTATACAGGCTAAGACTATTAGTGGCTGCTAGCCATAATGGTTCGGTTCACTGTCAGAGGCAGTATCTCTCTTTTGCTTCATTCTTTCTGTTACGACTGCATATTTTAAAAAATGATTTTGTATTTTTTTAAAAAAAAAAAAAGCAAGAACCCTCCAGCCTACCAGTGCTGTGAAAATCATCCCCAGCACTGACAGAGCCGAAAAACGCTAGCAGGCGAGAAATGGCTTCCCCACCTCCCCCAGCCACCAACATAATGTGTAAAAATGCATCAAGTGAGTGAAAACTCCATATGAAAGTGTGAACGAGGGCTGCTATTTATAGAAGCTTGTAAATCAAGGGGTTCTCACTCTGCATCACGGAGATCATCTTCTCTTTTAACTGTGAAGCAATAAATTAGGAACACAGCAAACTGCTTTGTAGCAGGTCAGATCCGCTGTCCATCTAGTTCAGCACAGTCTCTTCCAGGGGCAAAAAAGGCAAACGATCTCCCGCCTCCGAATGTTGTTGGACTCCAACGTCCATCAACCCCAGCCAGCATGAAGGGAGCTGGAGTCCAACAGCACTTGGAGGGCAGTAAGTTCGCTGCCCCTGGTCTGTTCTGATTGGCTGTGGCTCTTCACTTTTCTACTTTATTCTTCTGCCTGGAGATGCCAGGGATTGAACCTAGGGCCTTCTGCAGCATGGCGTATTCTCAGCCATTGAGCTATGGCCCCTTCCCTAAGTCAGGCCAATGGTCCATGATGATATTGTCTACACCAGGGGCCAGCAAACTTTTTCAGCCGGAGGCCGGTCCACCATCCCACAGACCATGTGGTGGGCCGGACTATATTTTGGAAAAAAATATGAACGAATTCCTATGCCCCACAAATAACCCAGAGATGCATTTTAAATAAAAGCACACACTCTACTTATGTAAAAACACCAGGCAGGCCCCACAAATAACCCAGAGATGCATTTTAAATAAAAGGACACATTCTACTCATGTAAAAACACGCTGATTCCTGGACCATCTGCGGGCCGGATTTAGAAGGCGATTGGGCCGGATCCAGCCCCCAGGCCTTAGTTTGCCTACCCATGGACTACTACACACTGACTGGTGGCAGCTGTCCAGGGTTTCAGGCAAAGTGTCTTTTTTCAGCTCTGTCTGGAGATGCCAGGGTTTGAAACTGGGACCTTCTGCACACAAAGCAGTTGCCCCTGAGCCATGGACCTTTCCCCTGTGGTAAGAATTTACTTCTACACCACTTTGTTTGTTATGCAGGTGAGGAACCACCTTTTAAATAAAGCATGAGAATCCAGGAGGGACCCAGTGTTTATTGTAGCTATTGCAATGGGTCTCTGATTCTTATATCACCTCTAATATGGGAAGCTGCCTTTTATAAAACTGATCATTGGGCCATATTGTTCAGTATTGTCTACACTGATTGGAAATGGATCTCCAAGGTTTCAGGCAGTGGAAAGCTACTGCCAGTCAGTGTAGACAAAAAGGAGCTGGGTCCAACTTGGTTTAAGGCAGCTTTCTATGCTCCTATGACTAACAGGCTTATTAAGACATAACACTTAGGAAGTACCGTAGTCCTTAGTTCACAAAAGCTTATCTGCAGTTGTGTCATCCAAATATGGGCTGTAGCCGCTGCTGGTCCGACTCAGAGTAGACCCATTGAAATTAACGGACACAGCTAACTTTTGCCCATCAGTCTCAGTGGGTCTACTCTGGTTGGGATTGAGTTGGGTGCAACCTTATGTTTATACATGGGTGTATCGGTACAGTCCGTGGCAATTCAATTAAAGCTTAAACATATGCAAAATAAGCACAGTCACATTCACAACACCAGTAATGGCTAAGGACACAGTCTGTAGTGGGACAGGAAGCCCTTATCTCTATTCATACCCAAACAAATAGACTCAAACTTACTGATAAGTTGTGATTCACCCAAACAACATGCGCCTTGCCCAGCAGCAACAGAAAGTTATCAAGAATAAAAATCACTTCTGGATTCTTAGAACATTTCCAGGAAACTAATCCACTTGCCATAGTGGTCAACACCAAAGCTAACCCCAGTCTTGTCTATTACTTATTTATTTCATAAAACCTATACACCATTCAATTGTAAAACAACAGCAACAAAGCCGTTTACCAAAAAAAGGTGTTCTACAGTGTGATCCTATGCATGGCTACTCAGAAGTAAATCTCGCTGAAAACTTACTCCCAGGTAAGTTTGTATAGGAATCTCTATATTTAGTATTTCCTGGGAGTAGGAGTGGTAGTGTCCATTTTGTTTCTTTCGGTTTCTCTTTTTTTTTTTTCATTCCTCTGCATTTCGATGCAGTCTATGTTTTTGTTTGTTTTTAAATGCTCATAAAAATTCACCAGCATTTCAGTGGGGCTTTCTAATAATGAGCACAATTTTGTTTGCAGTTTTGACTAATGCATACGTTTTTGCAAGCAATTCCCCCCCTTGTACGAAGCATTTTTGTATGTTTGCTTCTATATTCATTTTCACCCACACTTTCCCCCCCAATAGATGCATTTCAATAGACATTGGTGAGTTGCAGAACAGCACCGCAAAATCTGAACAAGTGCGGATTTCAAAGGATGGCTGTGCTCCAGTTCTCGTATGGATTGGGAAAGTACAAATGGGATAGATTCAGCTTTAAATGTGAACTGAATCAAATTTCTCCCCCATCCCTACTGGGAGTAAGCCAGTGGTGTCTGGTCCATCAGGGCCTTGCCCCCACCAACTTCAGTCTGCCTTCCTTAGAGGACTTTCTCTGCCAATTATTAGATTTGGCTCCACCTACCCAGGTGGCGCTGTGGGTTAAACAACTGAGCCTAGGGCTTGCTGATCAGAAGGTTGGCGGTTCGAATCCCTGTGACGGGGTGAGCTCCCGTTGCTTGGTCCCAGCTCCTGCCAACCTACGGTAGCAGTTCAAAAGCACGTCAAAATGCAAGTAGATAAATAGGAACCGCTACAGCGGGAAGGTAAACGGCGTTTCCATGTGCTGCTCTGGTTTGCCAGAAGCGGCTTTGTCATGCTGGCCACATGACCTGGAAGCTATACGCCGGCTCCCTCGGCCAATAATGCGAGATGAGCGTGCAACCCCAGAGTCGGTCACGACTGGACCTAATGGTCAGGAGTCCCTTTACCTTTACCTGTAGGTCTCACTGCCTTTTGCCCTACCAGTCCTTACAGGCACCAGGCACCACTGGAGTAAGCCCTGTTCTGAATAGATGTGTCTAGGATTGCACTGCTAGTCTGGTTCAGCTCTATTGTGGGAAGCACCAAGCCAACCAGTTCTGAATCAATGCCAACGACTGCAACAAAAACTATCGCTGCAATGGAAGCAGTAGGTGTGGGGGCAGAGTTAGATCAAAAAGCTGCTGGCATCTGGAAACTCTTATCAGAGTCCAGGGATGGGGTGCTGAAGACCAAGAGAGGCAGCTGAAACCCAACGATGGGACCAACCAGTTTGAAAAGCTCTTTGGTGTAAGATGTAGGGCAACCTCCTAATAATATACATTGATGCACATCATCGAACTGTAGGGGTGGAAAGGCCATAACTCAGTATCAGAGCATCTGCTATGAATGCAGAAGGTCCCTGGTTGATCCCTAGCATCTCCAGGTAAGACTGGCTAGGAGAGACTCAAGTCTGCAACCCTGGCAAGTCGCTGCCAGTGAATGTAGACAATACACAGCTAGATGAACCAATGGGTCTGAGTGGGCATAAGGTAGCTTAGTGTGTCCTGCGCATAGCTGCCAAGTTATCCCTTTTTTAAAGGGATTTTCCCTTATGCTGAATAGGCTTCCTCGCGAGAAAAGGGAAAACTTGGCAGCTATGGTCCTGCGAGGCTGCCACACCCAGAAAGCTTCTCAGTAAGATCAATTCTACACTTTCAGGAGAAACATGAAGGCATTTTATATCCCAGGAGTCCAGGACTTTGAGTGATTTTTGCAATGAATTCTGGGTGCATCTTGATTTCCCAGGAAAGTGGCAGAGGGAACAAATTGGTGCATAATCAACTGAATTTAATTCTTCCCCCCAATGAAAAGGTTAACAGCTGCTGTCTTTGGGGCAGTTGACTTGAAGGGGGTGGGGAGGATCCAAGCTTCTTTCCATTGGAGGTTTTGGAGTGTGGGTGATTATTAATGATTGTAAGAAGCAGGAAGGCTTGAACCGACAACAGATTTGGCACACCAGAGCCTTTGTTAAGTTAGCCCGTTCAGCATGTCTGAAACGCCATTGACAAGGGACCATCCTCTCCCTCGCTCCCATAAGACATCATCCATGGGGCAAAACAAAGTGCATAGATGTCCCTCTTGCCCTTCTCCTATGACTTAAACACTGTACTGATGCTGGCAGTTTTCTTTAAAATAAAAATAAAAATCCACATGCTTTTGTGATGCCATTTGAGAAAGAGATAACAAAGGAAAAGTCTGCCTCTGAGATGCTTCCACAAACCTGCCTCTCGACCCCCTTCTCTAACAGCAAAGCACTTTGCCAGGGTTTGTCTGGTTTAGGGATTGGGGGTTGGGGTTTTTTGTTTTTTGCAAAGACATAATAAAGTGTACGGTTAACTTGAGTTATAAGGAGTGGAGTGGAGGGAGACCTCCAGAAGGTCCTCTTTTCTTTTGTCCCTCTCCCTGGTTTATTTTCTCCCACTAAGGGGTAATAAGAGAGAAACCTTTTTCTCGGAGATCTCTCCTCCTCACAGCCTCAAAAAGCATCACCAGAAAAGCACTAGAGAACATCCTTGCCAAATATAGGCACAAGTCCCTTTTGTTCCTAGGAAGCAATTGCTCAGTTGCACGCCTGCTTGGTGATACTAGAACAGAGGGAGGGAGTGTGTGTGTGTGTGTGTGTGTGTGAGAGAGAGAGAGAGAGAGAGAGAGAGAGAGAGAGAGAGAGAGAGAGAGAGAGAGAGAGTGACAGACAGACTGAAGGCCATTTGGGGAAGGGCTGTTACTCGGTGCTTAGCATGCAGAAGGTCCCAGGTTTGAATCCTGGCATCTCCCAGTAGAGCTTGGAAAGAAACCTCTCTGAAACCCTGGATAGCCACTGCAGTTCTGTGCAAATAATATTGAGCCAGAGAGGGATCAATGACTTGACCCAGGATAAACAGTGTTGTTCTGCTTTGGGGAAGGGACACAGCTCAGTGAGAGCACCTGCTTTTCATGCAGAAGGTCCCAAGTTCTATCCCGGCATTGGGACCAGAGAAGACCCCTTGCCTGAAGCCCTGGGGATTTTCTGCTACCAGCCAGTGCAGGCAACACTGAGCCAGATGGACCTATGTTCGACTGGGCAAAAGCAGCTCCTTACATTGTTGTTAGCTGCCCAGCTCCCTAGCTTATCCTATCCGATGCAGAAACCGGGGGAGCCCAGACCACGATGGGGAGGTGGGAAGTACTTACTTCTCCCTAGCCCCTCGGCTCGCCATGCCGTCTCCTCCACCGCCCCATAGCGTCTCAGAGGCTTCTCTGCTTCCATGCTGGCCGAGATGGATCTCTTTAACTCCATGCCGGAGCGCTTTTCTGCCTGGGCCCTGTTCCCTCGGCTGCTCGGGGGGCTTCCCCTCCTCCTAGCAGACCATCCCAGCCGGAGGAAGGGCTTGAAGGAAAGGGAGACGCAGAGGGACTTCGGGAGCTGCTCGGTGCGCGTTTCTCGGCTTGTTTGCTTCCAACGCCGGGGCTGGCCAGCCTCGCTGAGCTCACTGCATCTCCCTGCCTCGCGCTGGTACCCAGAGAGGAGGAGGGGAGGGGAGGGATGCAGCGCGCATGCTCAGTGCGAAGATGCTCGTGAAAGGAAGCGCCCGAGGGAACGCAGGGGAGGGGAGGGGGAAGCAGGCAAACAATGAGGGCAAATATGCCGTAGTGGGGATGGAGGGTATGTAGCTATACATATTGACTGAGTATGGGAACATGCTAATCGGTGCCCACACATAGCAGGGGGTCAGAGGGAGATGCAGTCCTTGGATAACCTTTTCTGAGTCTCTGTGCTATCTGTGTGTGTTCGGGCGTGGGATAGGGAGGAAGAGGCAACAGCACAGCAGCAGCAGCACCCCCAAAAAATCCCCAGCCCTAAGAGCAGAGGTGCCAACAACAGGGCAAGACTTTGGGGCAGATGGGGCAGAAGAAGTTAAAAAGTCCAAGGCCCTACTCAGGAGAGTTTATTTGTTTGATAAGGATATTTGCAAACCACCAACTCATGAGAGAGTTCTGGTGGTTTGCAAATTATTTTATTGTGCATTGCATTATGTCTATATGTCTATATCTCTGTATCTCTATAGATATAAATAATAAATATGGATATAATGGGGGTCTATAATAAAACCATGAAAATATCATAAACTCATAAAGTGCAGAAGAAAGAACCAATGGTGAATTAAATTAATTTTCTAAACAAACAAATGAAATACTTGGTGAAACAAAAACCTTTTGAGCAGGTGACAGAATAATAGGATTGTAGGTGCCTGCTTGATTTAACGGAGAATAGTGCCCCAAAGTATTGATACCCTTACACTAAAACCCTTGCTATGTGTATAAACTATATCAATATGAAAGAAGAGTGGGGCAGTGAAGGGAGATTCAGATTATCCAGAAGAGGGCAGTGATCTGGCCAGGATATGAGAGCTTTCCCTGACCCCTGCCTTCTGCCCCAGCCAGCATGGGCAATGGGTTTGCAGAGATGGCAGTAGCTGTGCCATTTTGCCACCACTGTCCATCCAGGGTTTGAATTGCTCTGCCAGATGTGATAACACACTGGGAAACTTAGACATTCTTTCAGAAAATTAGGTGGGTCAGAGGAAGTTAGGAAGAGGCCAAATGTTCAGTTAGGATAGGAAACAGCAACCCCACTGATTGCTTTGTCAATGCAATTAAATTGCAATTATCAATGCATATTGTTTTCTGAGTACCACCATCACAGTGCAGTTCAACTAGTTGGAACATGGTGCTGATAATGCCAAGGTTGCAGGTTCGATCCCCATATGGGACAGCTGCATAGTCTTCCATTGCAGGGGGTTGGACTAGATTAGAATGATCCTCAGAGTCCCTTCCAACTCTAAAATTCTATTATTCTGGAATTAGTTGGCTACACCCATCAATGGTTCTAGCTCCACCTGCTGTTGGTCTCCCTTCCTTCCACCTTACCAGCCTCAAAGGGCACCTGCCACCTCTGTTTATTCGTGAGATCGCAGGCAGCAAGAATACCAAGGTCGGGTCATGCCTTTCCACCTTGCCTGATCTTCCATTTGGTCTGGACACGGCAGAGTTTCCCTTGGGCTATTTTAAAGGACAGCAGATGCAAGAGTAACTTACAGACTGTTGTTGTGCATCCACAACAAGAAAGGCCAGACAGTGCTATGAGTCAGGAGCTTAAGCAGCAGGTGGTGGTGCCGTTTTTACTGCTAATTTGGGGGTGATGACTGTGTGGAGATGTTGCTGGGGGTGGGCTGAACTGATTCATTGGAAGCAGTGCAGGAGTGGGAGGAAGCCGAGGCACCCATATGGGTTATGGTGGAGGAAGAGGTGGTGAATACAGCTCAAAAGACAGCAGCGGCCCACCCTCTAAAATACCGTACTAGTAGTAATAATCCAGATATGGCGGCAAGAAATGGCTTTTCTCTCCCTTTAATTGTGAATGCTGGAGGTGGGTGCCAACAGAAATGGAGCCCCAATGGACCTGTTGAGCAGCAAGGAAGAAATTTTAGAATGCTTGGGTAAAGAGAGAGGGCTGTGGCAGAAGTTCCCAGGTTCAATTTCCAGTATCTCCAGATAGGATGTGGGAGACTTGGCTGGAGAGCTGCTGCTGCCAGTCAGTGTAGACAATACGGAGTTAAGATGGGTCACAGGCTTCACTCGGTATAAGGCAGCTTTGTACGTGCCTAGGTTTCACAGAAGGACAAAAGAAATCTGAAACAAGCCTCAAACCTAAGGGGGCAACCCCCCCCCCCCCCAAGAAAACAGCTCAAGGAGGACTGAGGATGCTCAAGAACTACAGCACACTGGATCAGGAACTTTTATCGATATCCTTACGGTTTATAGTATCCTGGACAAAGGCTCTGGTTAACTGTGTAATAGTCTCATGCTCAGCAACAACGAGCAGAGCTCAGTGGAGTGGGAGGCCAGCGGAGTGCATGAGGTGTACTTGCCTGGATGCAGAGTCAGTATCCAAAGTCAGGTCCAGGCCTAGGGTTGAGCAAACAGCAATCCATGTGGTCAGACAGTCCAGGGGTCAGGGAATCTGATGGTCATGGGGGTCAAGGGTCAAGTCAAGCAGGAAACTCTGCTTAAGAAGGCTGAAGCCAGCTGGTTCTAATCAGCTTCTTCTCTGTGTCCCTGAAGGCCAGGCATCCCCAAACTTCAGCCCTCCAGATGTTTTAGACTACAATTCCCATCTTCCCCAACCACTGGTCCTGTTAGCTAGGGATCATGGGAGTTGTAGGCCAAAACATCTGGAGGGCCACAGTTTGGGGATGCCTGTTGGGGATCAGCTGCAAGTGGAGTCACACCCCCTTCTCCCCCTTCAGGCTGCTGTTCATCAGGTGAAGCTGACTCTGGGCCCATGACAAACTGGCATGAATCCTGATCGGGGACATTCTTCTAGGACAGAGGTGAGGAACCTCAGGCCTGGGGACTAATTGCAGCCCACCAAGCCTCTCCATCTCGCCCTTGGATCACTCCTCAGGTCACACACTCCTCGCTCCACACCACACCCCTCACTGGTCTTTTGTCAAACCCTGAGTGCTTTTGCCTGACTGGAAAATGTCCTTGAACTCTGCTAATGCCTCTTGCTTGCCTGGTTAGAGGATAGAGAGGGGTGTGTGAGTGAATAGAGAAACTAGTCAAGGAGAAAGGTACTGTAAAATGTGCATTTGTTGCTCCACCCACTTTTGTCTCTGGCTCCACCCACACTGGCACGTGGCCCTCAGAAGGTTACCCAGAAGGGAATGTGGCCTTTGGTATGAAAAGGGTTCCCTACCCCTGTTCTATGAAGCAAGGATATACAGCAATGTTTTGTTGCAGCTCCCACTTTTTTAATTTCAGCACCTGGTGTGCTGCATTCTTTGCCACGTGCCCAACACCTGGAGAGTCAACAAAAAATAGAATAAAACGCAGTTCTCATTTTAGAAAGGGGAAAAAAAGCCATAACAACTGTATCATAAAGCAGTAATAAAAACAGCCGGCTAAAAATGCCACCATTAAAAACAATGCAGAGCAAGTCGGCCCACAGGGAATTTTCAAATAGAAGTATAAGCACACTTGTGGAAACTGCAGCAAAATGTTGTGGCGTGGAGGGCTGCTGTTCAGGAGTCCAGGCACTCTGTTTCACCTCCTGTTGGCCGCAGCTCAGTGGCAGAGCAGCCCAATCATCAGCCATAATTCTGCGGTCCCTGGGCATGCTTGGTGCACATTGGGCTGTTTTGGGGGTCCTCTCCCCCAAACGTTGCACATATTTCCACAAAACACATGGCTTGAGCAGCATGACAATACTGCCTCCTGGCAACGTTCTGGCTACATAAGCAACAGCACTCAGCACCTGAGGTTGGAGGTAGAAGAAATGGTTTGTATATAGGACTTGTAAATGCAAGTGTGCTGGCTGCCAGTGGAAATCATACCCTCATTTTCAGGGGATTGTTAAAGTGTCACACTTCTCCATTCACATGGGCAGTGATGAGGGTTTTGGGGTTTTTTTTAACAGTCAGGGTGTGTATAAATTTTATGAAATAAATAGGCAGCTTGTTCCCATTTTAGATGCTCTCTTCTGCCCCTAGGAATCTCCACATCCCCTTGTCTGAGTGTGCGCAGAAGTAGCTCTCGCAGGAAAAAGTTGCCAAAATCTACACCTTTATAGAGAGTCAGACCAGTGGTCCATCTAGCTCAGTACTGTCTACACTGACTGGCAGCGACTCTCCAGGGTTTCAGACCTAAGTCTTTTCCCAGCCTGACCTGGAGATGCTGGGGATTGAACCTGGGACATTCTGCATGCTCAGCACATGCTTCACCACTGAGCTACAGCCCCATCCTCACAACTCTTTATAAAACCCTCTCACCATCCTTCATCTATGCCTTGTCCAATCAATTTAGATTAAAGCCAGAATTACTGCTATATATAGAACCTGGGCTATTCAGCATGTATTTGACCATTCTCAATTGAGCTTACAATTTCATGTAAAGTTCGTCGATCAATGTCATGGGTTTCCCCACAGCAGCTCAGTGCTAATGTCCCTGCTGAGCTTTGGTTATGGATATAAAAAGAGGTGGTGCATGAAATGGAGTCAGCTGAGCATATTTCATTGAACAAATAAATGCAGGACTTCCATCTCCATCTTTCAAGTATTAGCCAGGTGATAAGAAAAGGGCTAATGCTGACACGCAGAGATCCTGCAAATGAATCATACTGCAGTTATGTCAAAGTTCTGACTACCAGATTGGATTGTTTGCAATATGTAAGCCCAGGGAAATGCGTACATGAGTTAAAATGAATGGGGTTTGTTTGTTCCAAAGGTGTGACCAGCAATTGCAGAACAGAGAGAATTTCTATCCAGGTCAGATTGGCCAGTGCCTGGAAAGTTTGGATTTGGGAGTGGGGCATGGAGAGAAAATGCAAGTAAGAGGTGGCATGATAGAAGTTTATAAAATTATGCATGGCATGGAGAGAGTGGACAGAGAAGTGTTTCTCATGGCACTAAAACTCAGGGATATCCAATGGAACTGAAATTTGGAGGATTCTGGACAGATAATAGAAAGTGCTTCTTCACACAACACATAGTTAAACTATGGAACTCACTCCCACTAGAAGCAGTGACGGCCACCAACTTGGGCCGTCAAAAAGAACTGTTGGAGGAAAGGATAATGTGTTTTTAAAGTTTATGTTATATACGGCCATCTGTAACCATGTGCATGTCTGCCCAGCTGCAAGTTGGCTGTAAGCTTTAAGAAAAAATAAAAATAAGGATGCATGTCCGTGGCAACCAAGGTGACAGTTTGCCATGACCATTATCTGGGTGCTCATCTGGAGGCCCTCTGGGCTGCAGGGGTCTGGATCTCAACCTTGAGATCCAACCCTAGCCGTACCGCAGCATTTGGTATGGGTCATCTGGTCAGATGAGATTTTGCATGATAGATCCATGATCAGGAAGTTGGCTTTTTGAAAGTTAAAAACGGCTGTCAGGGGGTGGGCATACTGGGAACCAGCTTACAGGGTTAGCCCACGTACATCAAGAGGCTGCTGTGCTTCAGTCATGCTCACAGTGAATGAACAGATCCAGGGTGTGACAGCAGAGGAGGTGTGAGCCCATGAGCACTATGGCCCAACTCTTGTTTTGACCAATCTGCGCCAGGAACACATGGGGGAAAGGCAGGCGCGTTATTCCAGAACCATGGATAGCTCCCTTGGAAGGCAGCAGCCTCTCCTTCATTGGAGGTTTTTAAGCAGAGGTTAGATGGCCAGCTGTCATGGATGCTTTAGTTGAGATTCCTACATTGCAGGGGTTGGAATAGATATCACGTGGGATCCCTTTCAGCTCTACAATTCTGATTCTATGTATTTGATCTCAGCACCATGGATAGCTCTGAGTGAACAACTTGCCCAAAGGCTGGAGGTGAACTGGGGTCTTCCCCTTCAAGTCACCTCTCCCAAGCATCAGCCACTTGGCTTAAGGATTGTGGCCCCAGGTACTTCTCCTTTTGGTGGTCTCCAGCCTGGCATGCTCCCTTGGGCAGGTACAGTAGCAGGGGAACATTTGATTCCTCTTTATGAGTCGGGCTCAGGGGAAACTGTGTAAGCCACCCTGAATTCCTTGGAGGAAAAGTGGGACATAAATCAAAATAAATAATCAGAGCACGGCAGAGGTGAAGAAATGAAGTCAGCAGATGGGTTGGATTCTTATCTTCCCGCCCTCCTGTCCAGCAGGTAGGTGGCACTTTCCGCCCACCAATCACCTGACATCACATCAGGCAACCTGTTTTCGCCAATGCAGTTTGAAATGTGCCGCTTACAAAACGCCACGCACAGTGCTTTAAAAGTCCCAAGAATCAGCTATGGGGTGGCATTTGCAGAGCGAAGTGCAACAGTGCTTTGCAAGCACTTCTGACCAGCGGTGTCTGCAAAGTCCCTTTTACTCCAGCTGCATCTTTACCTGTTCCACCACTGACGTCAGGTGCAGGTTCAGGGGGGCATGGATTGGCCTGGTGGTTCTAAGCAGGCTCATGGGCCCACTGTGGCACAACCACCTGGTAATTTCTCCTTCTCTAATGCAGCAGGCCAGGGTAGACGTCTCTACATTACTTCTGTTGCTTGCAAGCTTCTTCCAAATGGGTTTCCCTTTGGTTGAGATAAAAGTGCTGATCCCACAGGTAGTCCATGTCACATGGTTCATTTCCACATACTGTTAGCAGCAAAATGTTTTCAATATCATAGTTTTATTATCTTGATCATTAAAAACATTTATATGCTGCCTTTCCGGACCATGTCCACCCAAGGCAAAAAAAAAAAACCCACCCAAAAACACACACCCCAAAACCCAACAGAATGCAATACAACAAAGCTTCCAAAACACATTAAAACCCCCACATAATTTTCAGGTTACTTGAGGCAGAAGGTTTATATTCTCTTTAGCTATCAGGACCCCCACCCAGTTTATTTACTTTGAAACAAATAGAAGGAATCAGTGTACATATACAGAGATTTTTCTTTTTTAAAAAACCTAAAACACTTAATAAACTATTAAAATGATTGAGAATGTCATTGTATATTAACTATTCTGTCATAACTGCAGTATTTCACATATCTGCAGCAATACTGCAGTTGAAAGCAGCAGCAGATCAGAGTCAGTAGTTTAAAACTGTATAATAAATAATACAATTTTTTTAATTACTTCACTATCGTTAGAGAAAGAGAGAAAGCACCATTCATTTGGGGGGGGGAAACATATGGGTCAACAAAAACAGATGAAACAGGTTTTTTAGAAAGTTGGGCTACGTTTCTGCCCAGATGCTGAAGCAGAATGAGACTAAAGATTAAATTTTTTACACCATGTTTTCTTGGTCCTCATGAAAGGATCTTGCAAGCTTTGCACAGAACCCATGCTGCCTTGCTTTTCCAGTACAAGTACATTGCAGGAGAGGGGGAAGCATAATTCACAAGGAATTTTAATAATTAGCAAGGAGAACACTGATGACTCAATATTCCACCCGCCTTCCATCTGAGCAATTAAACTCTGCTATAAAATTAAATTATACAGTTAATGTTTCTCCACTGTGAGGTTAGCTGCTGTGATAGGCAAATGTTTGTGCTGCCCTGTAATAAGCAAGCCACTTCAATCCCTCGAGAAATGGCCCTGCGGCACAGAGAAAGACTGTAAGAGAGAAATAACGAGCAACTGGCCTCCTTTGCACAGGAATAAATAGAAGCAAAAATCAAACAATTTGCTGAATATACTGACCTTCAGTTGTCTGATCAATAACACACTTGTGACTCATGAAATGGGAACCCTGATCTTAAACACTGGCGTATCAAGGGGTATATTTGTTACTTATAAATGATGTCATTTTGGAGGTGCAGTTGACCTGGAAGTTCTGTTGTACTATCTCTGTTGAAATTAATGGGACCTGGGCAAGAGCAGGGATGAGTCTTAAGACAGGAGAACACTGTTTTCCATTCATGAACCAACTGACCTCTGTCCTTTGCTTCCTGCCTTTCATGATTCTGAATGAAATGTGTCCTTTGCCATTCATGAATTACTCCTTTTTTAATAAAACGGATTACAATATATAATCGAAAATCAACAAAACATGCTCTCAACTAGAACAAATTATCATTATATCACATCTGAATCCTAGGACAAAAATATGCTAGTTTTTCAAATTATTCTTTATATATGAAACGGCTTTTTATTCACCCCGTCCATTAGGCTAGGCATAGGCAAACTTGGCCCTCCAGATGTTTTGGCACTACAATTCCCATCATCCCTGACCACTGGTCCTGCTAGCTAGGGATCATGGGAGTTGTAAGCCAAAACATCTGGAGGGCCAAGTTTGTCTATGCCTGCATTAGGCCATCCAGCCACTACAATGAAAGTCAGTAGTATACCTGAAGGAGCGTCTCCACCCCCATCGTTCTGCCTGGACACTGAGGTCCAGTACTGAGGGCCTTCTGGCGGTTCCCTCATTGCGAGAAGCCAAGTTGCAGGGAACCAGGCAGAGGGCCTTCTCGGTGGTGGCGCCTGCCCTGTGGAACGCCCTCCCATCAGATGTCAAAGAGAAAAACAGCTACCAGATTTTTAGAAGACATCTTAAGGCAGCCCTGTTTAGGGAGGCTTTTAATGTTTAATAGCTTATTTTATTTCATTTTTCTGTTGGAAGCTGCCCAGAGTGGCTGGGGAAACCCAGCCAGATGGGCGGGGTATAAATATTTATTATTATTATTATTATTATTATTATTATTATTATTATTATAGTAGTTCTTTAGGCTTCGAGGCAGGGGTTTCCCCCCCAGCCTTGAGATCCATTTAAATGAAGATGCCAGGATAGCACCTGAAAACTCCTAGATGCATACATGTGGTGAGTTGGTTTTTGTGTGGCTAGAATATAGCCTACTGTATTCTGAAGGTAAAATTTTACATCCGTTGCTCCACCTCCTTTTGTATCCGGCCCTGCCCATCCTGGGCAGTTCTTGGGCTGAAAAACGTTCCCCATTCCTGCACTGGAGACTGGAACTAGCAGCTGCCAAAACAGGTTGGCAATCTTTTTAATCTTCTAGTTGGCCCACCCTGCCTACTAAAGACCCTGCCCAGCCCTCACAATTTCCCTTGGCATTTCCCACGTTATTTTCAACCTGATTTTAATAACCTAAAGGACTAGAGCCATAGGGTGCTGCATTCTGTCTGCAATATCAGTTATTGTTGCTTATGAGGCATAATGGCAGAAACTGAGATTCCACAGAGCGTTTTCTTAACCAGGGCTTCTCAGTCTGCGTATTTTTAACTAAAACTGCAGGCTTTCTCCAAGCCACCATTAATATTTTTATTGTCATTCTTTGTATGTTTTGAACAGGTTTTATATATGTACATAGTTTTAATTCTATTAGTGCTTATTTTTTAAATTTGTTTTTTTTCTGTTTTTAGTGATCATTGTTTTTATTTGTAAGCTGCCTTGAGTCCTGTCAGAGAAAACGACAGGGTGTAAATAGATAAAAATAAGAATAGCAACACTTTTGTGCGCTTTTGGTTGGAGGAAAACGACCTTGGAAAGACTGTTCAGAACATCGAACTGCTTGGGCAAACTGCAGAACGGAAATTGCTACCAGACTTCACCCTCTCTAAGCTGGAGGGACAGATTAAAAATAAATCAATACATGTGAAACCTATTAGGGGCGGGTTGTTAATCCCCTGGACTTCAGGTGGATCAAGGTGTTCATGCAGGACTTCTCCAAGGCTTTACTCCAGGAGAAGTCAGCATGCTGCCTTTCAGACACTGTCATATTCCAACTCCCATCAGAATAGCCAATGGGCAAGGATGGCAGGAGTTGACTGCAGTCAAAGGCAAAAACATATGGCCATGTAACAACTAGGAATCTAAGGCTTATCCACACTTACCTTACCTCCATTCTTTCCAGGCATGGCATGCCATTTAAAGTTCTGTATCTGAACACTGTGTTTTTTGCTCCAGAGCTTTCTCCGCAAAAAATCTGCTTTTTAAAGCTCAATCAGAGCAAATCTCAATCTGCAGTAAAAGCCCAAGCTGATGTTTGCTCCGATTCAGCTTCAAAGAGTGAGTTTTCATGTGAAAAGCTGGGGAGGGGCACAAACAAACAAACACTCATACACAGAGGATTAAAGTGTGGACCTCTGGCTGAAAAAAGAGTGGGGCAAAAGGCAAGTTTGGATAGGCCCTTACTTCCATCAGATGTCAAAGAAATAAACAACTACCTGATGTTTAGAAGACATCTGAAGGCAGCCCTGTTTAGGAAAGTTTTTAATGACTTATGTTTTAATGTGTTTTTAATCTATTGTTGGAAGCTGCCCAGAGTGGCTAGGGCAACCCAGTCAGATGGGTGGGGTATAAAAAATAATAATAATAATAATAATAATAATAATATGTTGTTGTTGTTGTTGTTGTTGTTGTTGTTTGTTGTTATGACAGGCTGAATTACAACTGTGCAGGATGCAACCATGCATCAGACTGGATTTACACATGAAGCACAACAAAGACCCAAATCAGGCAATGCAATGGACTATATCTCTCCAGACCAGGTGTGGGGAACCATTTTTCAGCCCGGGGGCCGTATTCCCTTCTGGATAACCTTTTAGGAGTCACATGCTGGTAGTGGGCAGGGCCAGAACAAATGTGGGTGTGGCAACAAATGTTAAGTTTTACCTTTGTGCAACCGGGTAGTTTATACGCACACAGCCTTCATCCAGTCAAACAAGAGGCATGATCAGAGTTCAATAACACATCGCAGCAAAGCAAAATCACTCAAGGAGCTACAGCGAAGGGTATCGTTTTGGGGGAAGAGAGTGTGACTGGGGTGGGGAGTGCAGTACAGGAAAAGTCCTGAGAGCCAGACAGAGCTTCCTCAATCCTGCCCTAAACCATAGATTGGTAGTTCACATTTTTTATGTTCCCGAATTCTACAGGCACACACTGAACCCTCAAATCCACAACTGAAATAAAAGAGAAGTAATCTTTGCAGAATGCAGGGCTTTTTTTTCTGCCGGAATTCGCTAGAACTCAGTTCCGGCACTTCTCAGGTAGGCGCATTGCCATTCTAAGAGAACAAGGGAGGTGTTCATGGTGAGCTCCAGCACCTCTTTTTCTAGAAAAATAGCACTGGCAGAATGGATGGGTGGCAGCCAATTACAGTGGTACCTCGGGTTACAAATGCTTCAGGTTACAAACTCCGCTAACCCAGAAATAGTACCTCAGGTTAAGAACTTTGCTTCAGGATGAGAACAGAAATCGTGCTCCGGCGACGCGGCAGCAGCAGCAGGAGGCCCCATTAGCTAAAGTGGTGCTTCAGGTTAAGAACGGGCCTCCAGAACAAATTAAGTTCTTAATCAGAGGTACCACAGTAAAGCCCACTCAGAGGAGAAGCATTAAAATTAAGGGGCCTAAGTTAGTCATGCCCATTAATAAGATACAACCCTAAAAGTTACCTGAGTGCATTCCCACAGCAACAAGGTACCATTTCATAAATGCTCAATTTTGTTCACTTTTAGTTCTACCTTCACGTACACTCTCACCACCCTCTTAAAAAATGCAGCTGGCATCTGCCAACGCATCTCGCTGACTCCCTGACAGGTGAGGGATGCTTTGCACCAGCAATATATTTATTTCCCTGGCGGCATCTCGTCCGTGTCAGGTTTCTTGCCTCGGAACAACAAGAAAACTGATTTTGCAGTTCCGTCACCGCTTTGTTGGGAAAAGCACAGGAAAGTTGCCCAGATAAAACCACACAGGCCAGTGTACGCTGTTCTCCAATGCACCGGAACCAGGCTGAAGTTGGAAAGCTATTTGGGGGAAAGAAAAAAAGAAAAACAGAACGAAACCGCGTTAAACACACCAGAGAAATATCAGAGCCTTCACCTTGTCATCTATGTTACAGGTCCAACTTGCTGCAAAATGAGCTTGCTTTGCCAAACTGATGCAGTGTGAGATTTAGTGTGGCGATGGGAGTTGGCCACAGGTTCCTAAACCCTCCTCTACTATAAAAAATAAATAAAATAAAAATTTATTTCTACCCCGCCCATCTGGCTGGGTTTCCGCAGCCACTCTGGGCAGCTTTCAACAGAACATTAAAAAACAGAATAAAACGTCAAACATTAAAAACTTCCCTAAACATGGCTGCCTTCAGATGTCTTCTAAAAGTTGGATAGTTGTTTATTTCACTACAGAATGGCAAAACTCTAGGATTTTACTGTAGTTAAAAACTACTCCAGTCTGGAGTTCTAAAAGCTTTGAAAAGGGAAACAGAATGGGGGTAAGCCAGGGAGAATTTATTTATGTTGGTTTCTGAACCTGGTTAGGGCCAAATTAGCAATTAGCTAGGCAGGGCAACCCAGATTGTTTTCTAAGGGGAATGTAAAGATTATAAAAAGGGCTGGGAGTGTTTTACTGGTAGTGCAAGACCAATAACCATTCTAGAGAGAGGTTTAAATTATGAGTTTCAAGTACGTTTTTAACTATCTCTGCAAATAGTTTTTGACTGAAACGAAGTACAGTATTGGGCCGTATCAGAATAACCACTAAGCTACAGCCCGCCTTGTGTGTGTTTAAATAAAATTCCAGTTTTGTTTACAAATTGCCTCATCATTACTTTGGGCCAAGGTTTTCCCTTCCCATGTGGGAAAAAAATCCTTGCTGCTGGATATAATAGCAGATGCCTCAAGTCAGGGGTCAGAAAACTTTTTCAGCAGGGGGCCGGTCCACTGTCCCTCAGACCTTGTGGGGGGCTGGACTATATTTTGAAAAAAAATTAATTCCTATGCCCCACAAATAACCCAGAGATGCATTTTAAATAAAAGGACACATTCTACTCATGCAAAAACACCAGGCAGGCCCCACAAATAACCCAGAGATGCATTTTAAACAAAAGGACACATTCTACTCATGTAAAAACATGCTGATTCCCGGACCGTCCGCGGGCCAGATTTAGAAGGCAATTGGGCCGCATCCGGCCCCCGGGCCTTAGTTTGGGGACCCCTGCCTCAAGTGTTACTGACAGGGTGTATCTCAATTTTAAAGCACCTGAATCTAGCCATGAGGTAACCCATGAGGGTTACCTTATTGAGGGGTGGCTGTCAGAGTCAGGGCCGGCCGACCCATGAGGCTAGGAGAGGCAACCGCCTCAGGCGGCAGGATCCACAGGAACAGCAGATCCAGCACCCAAGGAATGCCTCTCCTGCTGCTGCAATAACAGGGACAGCTGAATATTCAAAGGAGACACAGATAGGAGGTTTCTGGCTGCTCCACAACCCCAGACCCAGGAACTAGAGATATGGGGATGTGGTGAAGAATGCTTCAGGGCAATTCTTCTGGCTGTGTTGATGAGGACATTGTTGTAGCTGCTGCTGTTGTCTTCGTCGTGAGTTTCTAAGGAGGAGGAAGGCAAATTTAAACTCACCTGCACAAAAGGCCAGTACATCAGCCCAGTCTGAAACAAAAGCAAAATATATTTAAAGTAGTTAATTGAGAGGGGAAAGTACCGCAAGAAAGCCATCAAAATAGATGAGAGTTACCAATGGGGGCGCAGGTGGCGCTGTGGGTTAAACCACAGAGCCTAGGGCTTGCCGATCAGAAGGTCGGCGGTTCGAATCCCCGTGATGGGGTGAGCTCCTGTTGTTCGGTCCCTGCTCCTGCCAACCTAGCAGTTCGAACGCATGTCAAAGTGCAAGTAGATAAATAGGTACTGCTCTGGCGGGAAGGTAAACAGCGTTTCCGTGCACTGCTCTGGTTCGCCAGAAGTGGCTTTGTCATGCTGGCCACATGACCTGGAAGCTGTACGCCAGCTCCCTCAGCCAATAAAGCGAGATGAGTGCCGCAACCCCAGAGTTGTCCGCGACTGGACCTAATGGTCAGGGGTCCCTTTACCTTTACCAGTGTAAACATATATTCAAAAGAACTGGTCTTGGAATTGGCAGTGGAACAGACTCCCACGAGAGGTGGTGGACTCTCCTTCCTTAGAGGTTTTTAAGCAGAGGTTGTACGGCCATCTGTCGTGGATGCTTTAGCTGAGATTCCAGCATAGCAGGGGGGTTGGACTAGATGACCCCTGGGTCCCTTCCAGTTCTAAGATTCTATGATTATAGATTATCTTGGCAGCAGAAATAGTAATTGGAACGGAAAACAGCCAAAAGTCTTATTCTGCATGCTTGGTACCGCTTACTCTGGGATAAAATGGAGAAAGTCACCCATAATTTGAGATTTCCACAAGACTAGAACCTCCAGACACATTTTATATGGTTTGGCATTCCATTATGACATATACAGCAGAACCATCATTTTCAAGGCAACCCTCATCACAAGCCCGGCAAATCTGGAACTACGTAAACTTGATGACCTGGTCGTGTTGATAGTCTTTATTTGTACTTTGCACTCACTCCATGTGCCTATTTTATAGTTTTGTTTTCCATCTTTTAATTTCCATCTGTTGTGATCACTGTTCTCTCTGTTTGGTGTACATCATAAAATAATAATAATAATAATAATAATAATAATAATAATAATAATATTTATACCCCGCCCATCTGGCTGGGTTTCCCCAGCCACTCTGGGCGGCTTCCAACAGAAATATTAGAATACACTAATTTCTTCAAACAAAAATAAAAAAAATCCTTCCAGTAGCACCTTAGAGACCAACTAACTTTGTCATTCAAGAGAAGTCACTGAATTGCAACTCATTACCAAGCTTAAAACCATGGAGAGACCTGGTCTGAATAAGGACAATGGATTCTTATCTCATTATACATGATAAAGCTTTCTTTAGCACCTCACCCCTTGCTTTTTCCTGCAAGACCAATTGCAGTCGTTAACAGTCATCAACAGGTTTACCACTCCTATCAGCCAATCACCCATTCCCACCACCCTTCTGAGTAATACCCCCACTCTCTGACTATACATAAGGGTCTGGTGACTTCTGTTTCAGTGTATCTGAAGAAGTGTGCATGCACACGAAAGCTCATACCTATGACAAACTTAGTTGGTCTCTAAGGTGCTACTGGAAGGATTTTTTTTATTTTTGTTTTGACTACGTCAGACCAACACGGCTACCTACCTGTAACTACTGTAATTTCTTAAAGATTAAAAGCTTCCCTAAACAGGGCTGCCTTCAGATGTCCTCTAAAAGTCTGGTAGTTATTTTTCTTTTTGATATCTGGTGGGAGGGCGTTCCACAGGGCGGGTGCCACTACCGAGAAGGCCCTCTGCCTTCTCCCACGAGAGGTATGAAATAACAACAACATAGATGGGTGGAATTCAGTGCTGTGCTAAGTTAAAGTCCCTTAGTGGTGTACTAGCTATGCTAGAAGAATGGTTTGCATAAGAGAAGGCCAAGAAGCCAGCATGATTCTTGTGGCTGGTTGTGATAGCCTGGCTATTCCCTACTACAATCAGCTTCTGCTAGTGCCATTGTTACATTGGATATCATATTGCACAACCCAAAGGAAGCCCCCTTATTCCCCTCAGAGAACTACAATTCCCAGAATTCCCTGGGGAAAGGGATGGATTGTTAAAGCACAGGTGGCGGCTCTGTGCAGGGAACAATGTCTCCTCACAACTCTCAGCACCCTTAACAAACTACAGTTCCCAGGATTCTTTGGGGAAAGCCATGACTGTTTAAAGTGGTATGGTCCTGCTTTAAATGTATAGCACAGTTGGGGCCTGTCACAAGTGGGAAGTTGGGTAATCCTCCTCAACCTGCCACTTTAAGAACCCCTGCTTCATTTTAAGCACAACAAGCACAGCATAGTGGGCCGCAAGAATTACATGATACCTGATATACTCACACATGTGCCAGATTGGCAAACAAAGGTATAGAGGAACAAATGCTTCCTTCAACCGCAGAGGACAAACGCCTCTGAACAACCATATTTATTTCACACCACCTGCAAAACTCTTTTCTTCCTTGCTCTCATAATACCGTTTCTGAGCGTTACGTAAATGCACGCTTGATGTAAGAGCTGAAATGCAGACTGGTTATGAGCAATGTCATGGCCACAAAAGCAAGGGCTGTGTGGAGATACAGCCACACCTTGCATGCTCAGCTTTCATTGAAAAGAAAAAGGCAAGCCTCTAGCCATTGCAGTTGTGGAGATACAAGGAAAAGCATACAGGCAATATTCTATGAAATTGCTTACTAATAAATAAATGCATTTCTCCCTTACAATGTCCTGAGTTGCTAGGGACAGCAGGCAATCAAGATGCTCTTGTAAAGGTAAAGGTAAAGGGACCCCTGACCATTAGGTCCAGTCGTGACCGACTCTGGGGTTGCGCGCTCATCTCGCATTATTGGCCGAGGGAGCCGGCGTATAGCTTCCAGGTCATGTGGCCAGCATGACAAAGCCACTTCTGGGAAACCAGAGCAGCACATGGAACGCCGTTTACCTTCCCGCTGTAGCGGTTCCTATTTATCTACTTGCATTTTGACGTGCTCTCGAACTGCTAGGTTGGCAGGAGCTGGGACCAAGCAACGGGAGCTCACCCCGTCACAGGGATTCGAACCGCCGACCTTCTGATCAGCAAGCCCTAGGCTCAGTGATTTAACCACAGCGCCACCTGGGTCCCAGGTGTAGACCTGTTTTTTTAAAAAATGTGTTTATATGAATAACTTTCAACGTCTCTTTCTGCCCCCATTTATGTTCTGGGTCTTCTGCACTGATTCTCTCCATACAACCCTACCCACATATCTACTGGCTGGGCTTCTTCATCACAAAATTTAAGGCTTATGACCCCAGCAGAAAGTCTTTGCAGACTCGCAGTTTGTGTCCTTAAAAACACATTTCTAGTCCTTGCAGCTGTGAAAACTGGCCTGTATGCAAGTGGACAGTACTTGGTGAAATCTCAAATGGCAAAAGGATAGCTGATGGAAAGGTTCCAGTGGTCAGCTGTGGGACAAAGGACCTTACCTATCTCCTTACCCCTCACTACAAAAGCAGGATGCATTCTGCATGTAATGTGTGCATAATTCGAGGGATGGGAAGAGGGCCAGACAGCCAGAACCAACACTGTAAACTTGAGTTTCTTTTTTCCTCCTCCCTAAGCATTCCCTTTTTTCTTCATGTGCCATGTCTTTTGATGATGAGTCTGAGGACAGGGACAGCCCAATAAATAATTTTTGGAAGTCACTCCAAGCGCCTTTTTGGCTAAAGGCTGGGGTATAAATGCTGTCAGTAAGTAAGTAAGTAAGTAAGTAAGTAAGTATATAAAAAGGTGGGCATACTTGTAAGGTGTGTGTGATGATGGGACCACGTTCAAAGCAGCATTGCACTTACCTTATAGGTATTCCAAAATTTATCCCTGCAGTCGGCAAAGACATCCTCTTTCCCCTGGAGTATACTCATGCCTGGTCACAAAATGTTTTAAGGAAAGTCAGAATACAAGTAAAATCTACACAGCATTTAATACTATGCCACACACTTCTGCTTCACTAACCATTTCCTTCTGAATGCATCCTGAATAGCATGTTTGTCTTGCCATAAAATATGTATCTTGTGATCTCTTGGATTATTATTTTTTAATGCATGGCTTCATGTTAAAGTCACATCTTGAACTTGTCAATTCTAACCTAATTTCTTGAATTAGTTGCTTCCTGTCCCCCACCCATTTCTTAAATAAACAAACCTCACATAGGAACACAAGAATCTGCCCAGATCAGATCCTTGGTCCACTAGCCCTGTATTTTCTACACTGGCTTGCAGCAGCTGTCCAGCATTTCAGAAAGAGGTCTCTCTCCTAGTTCTATCTAGAGATGTCAGGGACTGAACCTGGGAGGTTTTGAATGCAAAGCAGATGCTGTACCAGTGAGCTGCGGCCTTTCTCCCTAACATAGGAAACTGCCTTATACAGTCAGGGCCTTGGTCCACCGAGCTCAATCTTGTCTACACAGGCTGGCAGCTGCTCTCCAGCATTTCAGACCAGGGTCTCTCTCAGCCCTAACTAGGGATGCTGAACCTGGGACTTAACATGTGCAGAGCAGATACTGGACCACTGAGTCAGGGTCTTTCCCAAAGCACAGGCAGGAGTGGAATTCGAACTCATGCCCCTGGTTTAAAGAATGGAGCCTTAATCCAGTGCCTTGGACCATTCATCCATGCAACTGAGAATGGTAATTTATCTGTCTCCTTGGCTACAACCAGCAAGGCTTTACCGGTGGAAGCTGATAGGAGTCATAGTCCAAACTCAGTGCACATGGCAAGCCAGTGTAGTGGTTATAGAGTAGTGGACTAGGACCCCGGAATAAAAGGTAAAGGTAAAGGGACCCCTGACCATTAGGTCCAGTCGTGACCGATTCTGGGGTTGCGCGCTCATCTCGCATTATTGGCCGAGGGAGCCGGCGTATAGCTTCCAGGTCATGTGGCCAGCATGACAAAGCCGCTTCTGGCGAACCAGAGCAGCACATGGAAACGCCGTTTACCTTCCCGCTGTAGCGGTTCCTATTTATCTACTTGCATTTTGACGTGCTTTCGAACTGCTAGGTTGGCAGGAGCTGGGACCAAGCAACGGGAGCTCACCCCGTCACAGGGATTCGAACCGCCAACCTTCTGATCAGCAAGCCCTAGGCTCAGTGGTTTAACCACAGCACCACCTGGGTCCCCTGTGCTTTGGGAAGGACCCCGGAATACCAGGGTTCAAATACCCTCTCAGAGCTCACAGGGTGCCTAACCAACCAACCAACCTGTCTGCCTACCTACCTCACAGGATTGAGGGGATTAAATGAGAAGAACCATGGGGAGAACCATGTACGGCACCTTGAGCTCCTTGGAGGAGGAAAAAGGTGCACTAGAAATGTAATAAAGCAATACAACACCAGTGTAACCAGGTCAGGCAAGGCTGCTTCGGGTGCTCCACCAGGGCTGGCTCTCCAGGGCTGACTTTAGGTTTGATGAGCCCCTAAGCTAGTGAAGGTAATGTGGTCCTTTATATGTCCAGCTGTCCTTTGTCAACAACAAATTGTCTCTGGTTTTTGTGTTGAATATATGCCATATGTTAATTTATGGACCTAATGGGTATCTAGATCCATTTGCACCGTAACAAAGTATGTGTTTTATCAAAGTAATTGTTGAACTGAAATACAAATAAGAAGAAATATATTAAGAGTGAAATTTGGGGGGAGGGGGAAAGAGAGTGGGGCCCTAAGCTATAGCTTGTTTAGCTTATACTGTATACGTAAATCCGGCACTGGCTGGCTCCCTGCACTCTGCGTGCGCTCAGAGGCACGGCAGCCATTCCCGGAGCTCGCCCCCCCCCCTCCCTCCTTCCCCCTCTCGCGGCCTCACTCACCGGTGTAGAAGGCGAGCACGGCGACGGGCGCGCCCATGAGCTGGTCGCACAGCACTTTGGCCAGCACGGCGCCGGGGGCCCGGCCGGGCAACAGCCTCTCCAGCGCCCTCAGCCACACGTAGTTGAAGTGGCCGTGGAAGGAGAGCGCCACCAGCGCCACGTGCCGCGTCTGCGTCCAGTCCGCGCTTTGGCCCGGCCGGCGCCGGAGCCGCTGCTGCGCCGCGTCGCCCGCCGCGAAGAGGCTCCCGTAGAGCGCCACGTTGCACAGCCAGGGCGATCGCCGCACCAGGCGGCCCAGCAGGGCCATCGCTCGCCCGCCTCGGGGTTCAAGGAAGCCGCCCGGCTCGCATCGCCGGCTCCCTCACCCTTGCAGCTCCTGCTCCTCCTCCTCCTCCGCCGGAGGGAGACGCCTCAGTCCCTGCCTCCTTCTCCTCCTTCGCCGTAGACGCACGCGGGCAGCTTCCTCGCCGCCACCCCCGTTTTTTGGCCAGGGGGATTAGGTTCCCCGCCACACAACAACCCTGTGGGGTAGGTTAGGCTGAGAGACTGGTGCTACTGGCCCAAGATCATTCCGATTGCTTCATAGCTATGTGAAAATGGGAACCCGGGTCCCCCGCTCTCCACGCGTGACCCAGCTCTCTGCACCCTGCGGAGGGGTGCGCGCCTAAATATGCACTATGAAATGAGGATTTGGACCCAGGAGGCCAGGGTTCAAATCCCTGCTCCACCATGAAACTTACTGGTGGACTTTGGGCCAGTCACAGTCTCTCTACCCAACCTACCTCACAGGGTTGTTGTGATAGAGAGATGCCGATGGGGAAGAAGATAACCATGTAAACTGCCTTGAGGTCCACGCAGGAAAGGGATATTAATGTAATAAGTAAATAAACGTGGATTGGTCTTTAAAAGGAGTGGCCACAAGACTCCAGATCACTATTAAGAGCTATGGGATCACTTTTTCTCACCACAGTGTGACAGTGTTTTGAGACATTGGCAAAGTCAAGGGTTGTACCGGTATCTGTTCCCCTAGCATCCTTTGGGAGAGTATATCACTTTTTCTGAGTGGTCTTTTTTATCTACAAATATCTCATCTTAAGGGAAGTCTTTTGCCCTCAGTAGGGTTAGTGGTAGGAGCCCTGTGTACCGGTGATTGAAAGGGATCCTGGGCAACAAGTTCATAGGATCAAAACAAAGAACAGGTGCAAGGTTTTTTATTTTACTTCCATGTGTTTCAAAATGAAATACTCCTTCAGGAGTTACAAACGAGATATTGGCCAACGTTGATATAATGTTTCTTTTTTAAAAAACTGGTTGTATCCAACTTACAGTGGGTCCAGTGCTCCCCCCCCCACCAAAAAAGGTGCTGGTACTCAACACCAAGAAGTTGCCACAGTAAGTGCCACACTTTTTAACATAAAAAATAAGAGAGGTGTCGGTACCTTTGAGTACTCCCTGAAAAAAGCATGGGGACCCATTGAAATTAATGAACCTGTGAGGCATGTTCATTCATTTAAATAGGCCTTGTTTTCGCTACAACCCATAGGATAATAGCCATGATGGTTGTGCTCTGCCTCAATAGTTGGAAGCAGCAATGCTTCTGAATACCATTTGCTGGAAACCAAAGGAGGGGAGAGGACTTTGGTGCTCCAAATCCTGCTTGCTGCTTTCACTCAGAAGCAAGTAAGTCCCACTGTGTAAGCTGCAACCAGGAAATGATTATGGCTGCTACCCAACTATAGCTCGTTACTGCCCCAAACCCAATGTCCTCTTAGGCTGAATACAAACAAAGAGATGAGAGGACTTTGTCCTCCATGAAAAAGCTGTTGTTGTTTAGTTGTTTAGTCGTGTCCAACTCTTCGTGACCCCATGGACCATAGCACGCCAGGCACTCCTGTCTTCCACTGCCTCCCGCAGTTTGGTCAAACTCATGTTCGTAGCTTCGAGAACACTGTCCAACCATCTCGTCCTCTGTCGTCCCCTTCTCCTTGTGCCCTCCATCTTTCCCAACATCAGGGTCTTTTCCAGGGAGTCTTCTCTTCTCGTGAGGTGGCCAAAGTATTGGAGCCTCAGCTTCATGATCTGTCCTTCCAGTGAGCACTCAGGGCTGATTTCCTTCAGAATGGATAGGTTTGATCTTCTTGCAGTCCATGGGACTCTCAAGAATCTCCTCCAGCACCAGAATTCAAAAGCATCAATTCTTCGGCGATCAGCCTTCTTTATGGTCCAGCTCTCACTTCCATACATCACTACTGGGAAAACCATAGCTTTAACTATACGGACCTTTGTAGGCAAGGTGATGTCTCTGCTTTTTAAGATGTCTAGGTTTGTCATTGCTTTTCTCCCAAGAAGCAGGCGTCTTTTAATTTCGTGACTGCTGTGATCAAGTAGCCCAAGAAAGTAAAATCTCTCACTGCTTCCATTTCTTCCCCTTCTATTTCCCAGGAGGTGATGGAACCAGTGGCCATGATCTTGGATTTTTTGATGTTGAGCTTCAGGCCATGAAAAAGCTACAGCCTAGTGAATCTACGCAGTTGTGTCGTTGTGCCAAGCGCTTCGAGGCCGAAGGCGGGATTCGAACTCACAACCTACGATTTTCGTCAGCCGATCTCGCCGTGTCACCAGCGCAGGCTCAGCCGGCACGGATTCGGTCATCGCCTTCTTGGAGAATGTTCCATTATAAACAGAAGGGGCGACAGCTCGGGGTCAGGAGATGTGGGCGGTAACTTTTAGAGGCGCGAACGCAGCTCTGATAGGCGAGCCGTCTCTCATCAGAGCAGTTTTAAGAGACCTTTAAGCTTTCCGTTCCCGTTCCCACTATCCGGTTCCTTCCCCCCCCCTCAGGTTTCATTTTTGGTATGCTCCACGGGGTCCGCGCCTGTGGGGCTCTTGCGCCCTCTGTCAATCAGAGGCGGTACGGAAGCCTGTGGGGCTCCCGTCTCCTAGGTGAGCGCGCGCAACTTCCCTCCCCTCGTCTCATCGCCGTCACGTGCCCCGCCCTCTCTTCCCTCAGCCGCCGCCTGGCACTCCGTCAGCCCTGCCAACGTGGAGCCGGCTGAGGCCGAAGCGAAGGCGGAAGTGTTCTGAGGAGAGGAGGGAGGAGGAGGAGGAGGAGGAGACGGGGGGCCTTTAACCAGCCGCCGCCGCAGCTGCCGCTGAAGAACCTCCGGCCATGGAGAGCTCCTTGGAGAAGGTCGGCTCTGCCTCAGAAGTGTCTCAGGCGGGGAAGGCGGAGGGCGGGCAGGGATGGGGCGGGGGTGTCTTGTGCCAAGGCGGAGGAGGAAGGGTCCGCGGTGCCAGGGGTGGGGGCTGAGGAGAAATCGTGACGGGGAGGTCGCTGCTCCAGACGACGGTCCACAGTCAGCAGCCTTGCAAATGCGTGTAGAGAGGTTTATAGATGTGTGTGTGTGCATATATATGTGTATGCACACATATACACACGCATACCGGTATGTGTGTGTGTGTGTGTGTGTGTGTGTGTATATATATATATATATATATATATATATATATATATATATGTGTGTGTGTGTGTATATGTTTGTATATACACACACACACACACACATATATATATGTATGTGTGTGTATTAGAATTCCTATAACATATATATATATATATATATATATATATATATACGTATATATATGTATATTATATTTGTATGCGATACATATTTGTGTAATATTTATATACGTCACACACATATGCACACATAGATAGATGCATGCTCACACATATTATGAGTGTGTGCATACATATATTGTGTTATACAGTATATATGTGTGTGCAGAAGCATATATGTATCCATATATCACACACTTATACATGTGTGTAATATATGTATACATATATGCTTCTGCACACATATTTGTGTTTGTAATACTGTTTATGCACACACACACACACACACATAAAACACACATATAAATGCACATCTGTAAGCACATGGGTGTAGAGCAATATATACATGTGTATGTTATATGAGTTTGTTGACCACACACACACACACATTATATACAAATATATTATTTTTAAAGCAACATTTTTTATGAGTTTGGGCTGGATCCTGAGTTAGTCATGCCCATTAATTTCAGAAGGACTAATTCTGGATACAGCCATGTGACAAATGCATATGTGTATACCGTATGTACTGTTGTTAAATAGGCAGATAATAGCAACATTAATAATCATCATAATATTAACCATTGAAAATGATTCTTCTTCTTAGGGTAGCAGTGGAGCATAGCTCAAGTGGTAGAAGGCCACCTCCTTGAGGTTCCAGTCCTATACTCATGGAAGTGAGCTAGTCCCACTGAAGTAAATTGCACCTACTTCTGAGTAGATGTGTCTAGGATGGCACTGAAAGTGGTGCTACCATTAGCATATGCATTTAATATATTTCAGGATTTGTTTTTGAGGTTTTTAAAACCAAAAGGAGAGGAGAAAGAGGAACCCTCATTCTTAGTGCTGAATATTGCTTGATAGGCATTTATTTTATTTATCCATCCTTCCGGCAAGAAGTATATCTTGTCTGTGTATAATATATCCAACCTAGCTTGTAATCCAGCAGGGCTGGCCCTACCGTTAGGCAGTGTGAGGCAAAAGCCTTGCGCAACAGATGATGATGGATGGGAAATGGACAGAGCTGCATGTGTCATGTGATCTGCCCTGCACCCTCCTAAATTAGGCTTCTGATCTCAGGTGCAGTGGAGGAAGATGCTGTCTTGTTGCTACTGTCAAAGTGTGATTCAGCTGTTATTCTTGCCAGATTTTGTACAATGGTAGAATGAGGTGGCACCATGTCCTTTGCCTCAGGCAGCAAAATGTCGCAGGTAAGCCCTGCAATCCAGCTGGAAACACACATACTTTTTTAAAAAGAAGAAGCCTCATTCACAGAAAAAAAGAGGAAAAAACCTTAAATGCTATTTATGTGCCAATATTTTACATATTGGCTTAAAGCGAGAGACTGTTTATGCAGGCTGTCTACCACATATTCTCTCTCACAGGAACTGCCAAATGCCTTGATGTAATAATAGCGATGTAAGCCATCAAATAGAATATATCAAGCTCCCTTATAACTGAGGCAAGTCATTGTTACATCTGGGAATGACCTCTAAGGTTTAAGTCATCAATGCCAGTTAGAATAGTGGGCAAAAAGAACTCAGTTGTCTGACTCAACATCAGTTGCTTCATATACACATATACAGCTGGCCACAGATCATTGAGTTGATCTGTAAAGTCACAGGTTCAATGTCTTGCATCTCAAGTTAAATGGGTGTCAGGTAGCAAGTGCTGAAAGCTGATGTCAGTCAGAGCAAAGTAGATAATATTTGTGTTTGGCAGACCCAACATCAGGGTTCTTCATACATGCAGAAGGGCAATGCTCAGTGGTAGAGCATCTACTTTGCATTCAGAAGGTCTCAGGTTCAATCACCAGCATCTTCAGACAGGGCTGGGAAGCAATCCTAACTTGAACCTTGGAAAACTGCTCCCAGTCAGCGCAGACTGTACTGAGCTAGATGAACCAATGATCTGATTGTAGGAAGCTGATAAGGCAGCTTCCTACGTTCACATTATGATGGGGTTGGGCCACGGCTCCATGGGAAGATCCAAAACCTTGGCCTCTCCCAATATAATAAACTTGGCTAGCAGGTGCTGGGAGTGGGGGAAAGCTATTGCCTCAGTCCTTGGGAAGCCACAGCTAGTCAGAACAGAGTGGATGACAGAATGGTTAAGTGGGCCAATGTTCTGACATGGTATAAGACAATGTCATGCATTTTGTGAGGAATGGCAGTAGCTCCATGGGTTGGCGTGTATGAGGTTGTGGGTTAAATTTGTGGCATTTCCTGTAAAAAAGATCTCCGGTAGGAGGGCTGGTGGAGACCCTTTTAAAAACTTTGTAGAGCTGCCCCCAGTCAGAATGGATTGACAGTCTGATTCCATATTAGGCAGCTTAATATTCATATCATCTTTATTTCAAGGCCAAAAATACTCCTTACGGGAGAATGTGTTTCTATAATAAAGCATAAACACACACCTGTAGCTTTTTGTTCTAGTCTTGCCTTTATGACATGCTTGTTTTCTGTGTGCAGGGATCGTTAACTTGTGTTTGTATAAGGGCACTTAATCATGTGAGCCCCTACCTGTTTTGTGAAGTAGTACAGTCATCAAACAGGTTTTCCTGCTCTTCTGTTCTTGAGAACTATCAACAGGCAAACATAGATATCCTTTTTAAGAAGCTGTGGGGTGCTTGCAACAAACACTGGGGATATTGCGTGGCATTTGGTACAGAAGGGCAGAACAAGAAGATGCTTTAAAGGCTTTCCCTTTAAACTGCCCTTTCCCTGCTTATATGTATGTTGTTGTTGTTTAGTCATGTCCGACTCTTCGTGACCCCATGGACCATAGCACGCCAGGCACTCCTGTCTTCCACTGCCTCCCGCAGTTTGGTCAAACTCATGTTCATAGCTTCGAGAACACAACATCAGGGTCTTTTCCAGGGAGTCTTCTCTATATGTATGTAGTTATAAAATATGTATTTATAACTATAAAGTTTAAGTTGTCTCCTTTTTTAGTGGGGAGTTAGTTTCATACTTATTTCTCCCCTTCTTTATTGGTTGTTGTTGTTTTTTTAAATGTGGGTAGGTGAAGGGTTGTTGTTTTTTTTAAAAAAATGTGGGTAGGTGAAGGGGGGAATACTGTTTTTAACTCTGAGGCATCCAAGTGTGTTCATTAGTAAGAGCCATGTAACAAAGCCAGTGTGGTGTAGTGGTTAAGAGCAGTGGACTCATACTCTGGTGAACTGGGTTCACGTCTCCGCTCCTCCACATGCAGCTGCTGGGTGACCTTGGGCTAGTCACACTTCTCTGAAGTCTCTCAGCCTCACTCACCTCACAGAGTGTTTGTTGTGGGAGAGGAAGGGAAAGGAGATTGTTAGCCACTTTGAGACCCCTTTGGGTAGTGATAAAGTGGGATATAAAATCCAAATCCAAACTCTGCAAAATTTGAGAAATTAAACTTCATACGATCTATCCATTGTGACCAAAGAAGTTTATAAACTTGGGTTCATTGTGTAATCTACTGGTATTTTGAGATGCACATTGTCACTTGCTGTTAGAGAAATATGTACAGTACTGCCATTTTAGTTCAAGGCAGAGCTTACTCCCTATGAATCTTGGAACATAAGGACAGAGTGAAATTTCAAAAGGACCAGCTCTCACAAATGCTTTCTGTCTTCATGGGGATGTCTTTAAAACAGGGGAGTTGAATTTAAAACAGGGGAGGGAAAACTCTTCCATCCCAAGGACCATATACCCTCATGGGGAACGTTCCAGGACAACATGCTGATGGTGGGCAGGGTCAGAGAAAACTGTGGCTAGAACACTGGGTGTGTCTCCTGCTTTTGTATGGTAGGCTACATTCCAGCCATTTAAAAGTCAGAGGTTTCTACACACAAGCACACATCCTCTAACCAGGCAAGCAAGAAACACAGGCAAAACACATTATTGCGAGGCAAAAACATTCAAGAAGGGCATGGAACAGGGCCACTGCGGCCACTGGGGAGAGGGGGCATGACCTCGAGAGGACTGGAGACTGCAAAATCCCAAGGGCTGAATAGAGACAATTGGAGGGCCACATTTGGGAACAGGTGAGGTTCCCTGACCCCTGCTTTAAAAAGTGCCTATGTTAGAACTCAGAAGTTTCTGTCGCCTTGTTTTGTGAGTCATTCTTTAGAAATATGTTTCTGGGGCAGCTTCTTGCCAGCACAATAAACCTGTGGAAACAAGAGCAGCTGTTGGATTGTGGCAGAGACCAGTTCAACATGTCACCAGGGAACTGGAGGGAATAATTGTACTAGTTCAACCAGGCATCCTTACTGTTTTTCTGCAATATTTCTCACTCATGTTTGTGTGGCTATATATAGAATAGATAATCTTACATACTGTAGGCAAGCAGAGAAAATCCAGGTGTTGTACCTAGTGTGGTGTTCTAAGGTGGGATTTAAAAGATGGTGCTGATTTTTATTTTCAAGGCCACATGAGGGACCTTGGTGCTCATCACACATTTTGCTCTCTTTAACATATGCACAAACACCCATAAAAACCTTGCACTTGCACTTGCTGCACTTGTGTTCCTGGGCCAGGTTCAATGGTATTGCATTAATGTGTAATGGAACATCTTCAGGCACACTTCATCCTTTGTCTGCCTGTCCGACCATTGAGATCTTTGGGGGAAGACTGTTCATAGTCCTCCATGAGCTATGCACAGGGTTGAACTGCATGCTGTTTACAAATCTACACTCAAAGTTAACTACAGATCAATGAGAGGTACTAACTTAAAAGTCTTAAAATTGGCCAGCATGAGTGAGAAAAAAAAACCTGGTTCTAAGAAACCACCGAATGCTCCTGTTTTACAAGTTAAAACCGTGAAGGCTGAGAAATAAACAATTATCACAAAGCCAAGCATGGTAGAATATATTTTTATTTATATACTGTACTTGCTATTAATAATTTGTTCCAAATCAGACACTCTTGCCGATCTATTGCAAGTGACCTAGAGATCCATCTTTTTCCTGCCCTAAAGTAGTGAACGTTCAGACAATTACATTCAGGGTCTCCTATGTTTTAATAGCTTTTGGAGTGACTCTCTTTGAAAGCCATTTAGACCAAAGAGTAACAGAAATTTGACCGTAATTCTTGATTCTGAAGGACTAGAGATACTTCAGAAGTACTTAGTTTAAGAATGAAAATTCATTTGCCAGTTGATATAGTGGGCTATTTCCCCCATTAACATTAGGTCTGTTACCTGCTTTAAAAATTCTGGGTGGATCTAATGGGTTGATCTAAAGTTACATACGTGTAAAAGCCATCATGCTGAAGATAAAAGCACACTTCTATGTTTATGGGGGGGGGGATATGGAGCTGCTCTAATTAACAGGAAGTGTCCTGTCATTATGGAATCAAGATTTCAAAAGAACTTGTTTATCCACATTTGCAGAGGCCAAGGTTTTTTTGTGGGGTGGGTAGCAAGCCAGCTTGCCCTCTACTGTCACTTCTGATGCCTTTCTTGGCTGGTGCAATTCTTAGCATATCCTATTTCAGTGCTGAACTCCTGAATGTCTAGTGGGGGCAGGGACATTCCTGGTGGGTGAATTGCAGGGACCGCAGCCATGGAGAGCTGAGTTAGGTAGGGTAATGCCACAATTCTGTTGCCCAGAATCCCCAAAAACCATAGAGCTGGGTCCCCTGAAATTGATGGAGGCCATGGCAATGCATTGGTGGGACATCACCCTTTGCAACATAGTCATGGAACCCACTAAGCAGTAGGTCTCTAGGAAGCCATCACAGTGCCATCCAGTCTACTAACTCAGCAACAGCATCCCCATAGTTGTGTTGCTTGCCCACTTTTTTTTAAATATAACTTTAGGATATTTGTAGCCTGCTTTTCAATATATGCAAAATTCCACAGCAATTGAGTTGACAATAAAACATGGGTTGGCTGAGGAGATGTGAGTGGCTACTCTGTCCTCCCATCCACCAATAATGTATGTGTGAGCACAGACATACAATTTTACTCCATAGGGAGTGACATACTGAAGGCATTATTGTCTGAAACTTACCTATCTTGACCGTGTGTATGTTTGAGAAATTGGTTTTTAAAAACCTGAATTGAATTTGCCGTTCTGTCCTGACCACCCAAATCAGTATGGCTGATGGAGGGTGGGGGACCTTTGAGGTATCTTCCCTTTAATAATAATAAAAGTTCAAATCTCAATTGGTCCAAATGAATTAATCCATTTTAGGACATTTTCTCCTATAAGGAAACTGGTGTGTTCAAAGCTGCTTGCTGTTTTCACAGCACTTGCTGTCTCATGAAAAAAAAAATGCTTTGATGTCATGGCTTGAGACTCTTTCTGGATTTTTTCTTTCTGTTATTCCCACAACATCCTGATAGTTTTTGTTGAAAAAAACTGATGGGTGTATCTTTAAAAAAACTACCCTGTGTAACAAGGAAGTAGAAGCAAGTATATTGAAATAGCAGTACATTTGTAAATACATTTTAAACAAATAAGGAATTGTTCTAGCGCGTGTGTGTGTGTACCGTGTATAAGAAGGGGAATTATACTAATTTATCTTAAAAATATCAGGATGTTGTAATAACAAAAAGAGCCTCAAACCATGGCATCAAAGTATTTAATAATAATTAAAAATCTTAGAGGAATTTGTATAAAACTAATGTATGACAGTCACACACACACAGTTTCTTGTCCTGCACACACACACACACACACACACACACACACACACACACACACACACACACACAGAAACAGCCACTACTTGCAACTGTACTTTGTAAAATATGCCTGTGCAGAATTACCTATAGGCATATTGCATTCTAATTCCTACATTGAAGAGCTTTCTGTATAGAACTTTGTGATAAGTGAAGCAGACTTGAGTTGAAAACAAAACTTGTCTGGCTAGATTGCAAACCAGCTAGTTGGTATCTTGCTGGCATTCTCAGCAAAGGAGAAAGGGTGTTAAAAGAGCAGAATGGAGATCCACTGTGAATTTGATGGGTGAAATGAAAAAAGAGGTAATGCATTGCTACTTCCACATATTTGTTCTTAACAAAAGGATTTGGCTGTATAAAGTCTTTTACGGGATAGTGAATGGAAGAGGAAGCTTCAGGAGGAATAATGAGGAAAGGGGACTGTGAGAACAGGTTGATCGTTGGACTCTTAGCTTTATATGCTAATTATTTGTATTTTTATCCCATTCTTCCTCCAAAGCGGTTGATCTTTGGACTTAACCTACATGCTATTTATTTGTATTTTTATCTCATCCTTCCTCCAAAGAGCTCAGGACAGTGTGCATGGCTCTCTCACATTAACTTTGTGAGGTAGGTTTGGCTGAGAGATAGTGTCTGGTCCACAGTCACTCAGAAAGCTTCATGGCTGAGTTGCCCTGATTCTAGTCTGACTCTCAGGACACTTGCAAATCTTCAAACTGCAGTCTCTCACTAAGAGCCATTATACAGCAATCAATACCACCAAGCATGCACAAGTGTTTTCAGACACCTGTTGTGTTGCAGTCTTACTTCACATTTTGCAATGAGAACATTTTTAACGTGTAAGGTGTACATCTACAATATGTACTATGTTGAAAGGCCCTACGAATCGCCCCAGGTAAATGATTATCATGGTTGTCTGGCTGCTGCTGCTGCTGCTGCTACTTCTTGTTGGTAGATAGATCACTGGCTAATGGTCTAAGTTAGGTGTTTGATGTTTCCTTAATGTGGGCTCATGAATGATTAGGAAATACTGTAGCTGGGAGATTTCCATTCAGAGTTAATCAGAGCTTTGAAAAAATGGCACCTACATTTATAGAAAGGGCTGATAGAAGTTAGGTGTGTGTGCACTTGTATGTGGGCACGACACATCCACAATATGCATTTAAAATACATTGCTTCCCCCAAAGAATCTGGAGAGCTGTAGGTTGTTACAGGTGCTGGGAATTGTAGTACTCTGTGGAGCAAACTGCAGCCCTCGGGATTCTTTGGAGGATGTCATGTGCTTTAAAATGTATGGTGTTAAAGTGATCAGAGAGCAAGTGAGAGATGGAGGAAAGACTGGAAGTGTCTTTAGGTGCACAGTGCCTCCCTATGGCGATCTTGCATGAGGCAGCACAGGGGTGGGGAAACTTCTCTGGCCCATGGCCCAGATCTCAATCTCTCTGACCACTAGCGGGCCGAATTTGGCAGGTGGGTATGGTTGTCTACCTGTCAGTCACCTGGTGTCATAGTGACATAGTGCAGGTGATGCCCCACTTTGAAACCCTGATTGTCTGGACTTCTAAACACAATGCAGGGCTTTCAAACAGCCCTTTGTAAACATTCCCATGCTCTTGTGGGAACTTTGGAGATATGTACAAAGGGCTTTCAAATAGCCCCCATGGTGCTGCTTTAGACTTCATCATGCAGGCTGTTTGAAAGGCCCCACTGCACTTTGAAGTCCTGAAAACTGGGGTTTCAAATCACAGCGCTGGGAGGGACATTCTGTTTCTATTGAAAAGAAACTGCTTCACCTACTTGAGCAAGGCACATTCCTACTGCTCATCAGCCGGTGGGTGGGTGGGAGAACACCTTGCTCCAGCAAAGGAATAATTGGGAGATCACTTTAAGCTCCCACTTGTTTCTTTGAAACCACACCTACTCATTTACACGTGATGTCATACATGTCAGGTACAGGGCAGATAGGTGTGGCTTCCTGAAAATGGCCTGAAGTAACAGACCTACTCCCTACCAGGTGTGCATGCCACTTGTTTCTTTGTATGTTCCACCTGTATATTTGCATATCCCCAGTTCTATCTCCTTTCAGTGAAAGCACTGCTCCCCTGAAACTTCTCACTGGTCTTAATCCCATTGTCTTTTTCATTCTTCGAGGCCAACATAGCAACAGTTTGTTTCAGAGTGTGCACATGCATGCTTGTATAATTACATTTTCCATAAAGGCTATTGTCCGTAATATTCTTAATGTAAAACTTATTTTTTTAAAATCAAACCATGCTATTCTTTTCATCATTGAGATTCCTTCAGGATTCTGGGGCAGGTTGTATTTTAAGGCATTTGACACAGCCTTTGAATGTTGAGGCTTACTTCTAGATACTGCAACCTTACCATGTGTGTATAAATACCTGAAAATATACATTTTATGGCATTCTTGCTTCTGGTTGGGTGTGGTATAAAAAGATTGCTGGACTAGATGGACTGTGGTCTGAAGGTTGCTCTTATGCTCTCATTTGTGCAGTTGTCTAAAACCCAGTCCCACAATCTGTTCCAGATGCTGAACATTTGATAAAGCAACTCCTTCCTTCATTTCAGTGGAAGGCATTGAACTGCATGTTGCATAGGCTTGTTCAGTGGAAATGGGAGCACCAGAAAGTTGTTGTTGTTGTTGTTGTTTAGTCGTTTAGTCATGTCCAACTCTCCGTGACCCCATGGACCAGAGCACGCCAGGCACTCCTGTCTTGCACTGCCTCCCGCAGTTAGGAACTCCAAATAAATAGACTCTCTGGTTTTTACCTTGAAACTGAACCCACAAGGAATCAATCTCACATCAGTGATTGATCATCTGGTAAGAGGAGCACTTGCAAGCAGGGAGAAATTAATTTGGATCCTTTGGGAGTTCTGCCTTCCACTTGGAGTATCTTGATAATAGAGGCCTACAGACCATTGGGAATAAACATCCTAGTGCTTCTGCAACCAAGCAGTGCATTGCAGCATCTGTAAAATGCTATCTCTCTGCTGTCATTTTAAAAACTATATTAAAACACTAGAACTAAGGAAGAAATTTGCCACTGTGCCAATCATATGAGGAAAGAGGAGGCACGCCATTTGTTCAAGCATATGTTTGGCTTCCTGACTGCCTTATCTGATTTGTATATTACAATTGTTGACTCGGCTCTCCCTTTTCATATATGTGTAAAGGTTGCTACAGGTTCACCTTCAAGTGTCTCAGGTACCACACACCACCTGCTAATCTGAAGTATACACAATAATTAGGCGGATGTGTTACCATGGCTTCATTTGAACTTCTATGTGCAATCTTATTCACTTTTGGCCTGTTTCCCTTACAGTGCATTGTCATATTGTAGAACATTTTTCTTATTTTGGATATTTTCTTTTCCAGAGCACCAGGCCACATAACAAATGCAAAAGCATGCTTCCGACACTTGGAATCAATTTGTACATTATGAATTGGCCCTGTATGAATAGGCAGTCTCACAAATGGCTTGCTCACATAAGTGGTGGAAACATTGAAGAGAGGCTTAAGGAACTTGCAGCAGCAGCAACTTGTATAACTGAGTTGTAGACCAGCAACATCCAGAGGACTACAGATTCAGAAATCAGTGGCATTTCATTGCAGGGCTGGTAAAATAGACTTGCCTGAAACCCACTCCCAGTCAACAGAAGATGATTCTGAGCTTGATGGACCAATGTTCTGACTCTTTATAAGGCAGCTTCCTGTAGTGAGGATAACCAGTCACTAAAGAACTTTGTTTTTCATTTCTGGATAGAAGAAACTTCCTTGAATGAAAAAAGGGATGTTGGATTTGTAGGCTTGAGCCAGGGGGTCCCCAAACTAGGGCCCGGGGGCCGGATGCGGCCCAATCGCCTTTTCAATCTGGTCCGTAGACGGTCCGGGAATCAGCATGTTTTTACATGAGTAGAATGTGTCCTTTTATTTAAAATGCACCTCTGGGTTATTTGTGGGGCATAGGACTTTGTTCATTTTCCCCCCTTCAAAATATAGTCTGCCCGCCCCCCTGCAGTGACCCCTGCGGACAGGCATCTCAAAGAGCCTCTGCCTGAGTGGCCACCAAGACATGTAATTCTTGGAAGTAGAAGTGGGCTTGCTTGTATGACTTTGGCTTTGTTCAGATGTAATAGAATTCCATGGTTCCCTGTGGTGAGGTCCTGCTATCACAAGCCTTCAGCTCAGGTGCTCCTCCTTCACACACAAGGGGAGAAAATTAACCCTTTTACTATCTTTCTCAGAACATTTATGCAATTAATGCTATTGGCTTGATTTATGCCATATTGGTGTGTTAAAAAGCTAACATAAATATTATTATTTTAATAACAGATGGTTGACCCTACCTTAGCAGAAATGGGAAAGAATCTTAATGAGGCGATGAAGATGTTGGAAGACAATCAAAGGTACCTACTAATAGCAGCCTTGAAGAACATTCAGGAGTGTTAGAAAGACATCATTGTTGATAAGTTTTCTGCTCGATCCAGCAGAGCCTATTGTAGTTGCAATAAGAAAATCGTCTTTTGATTTTGTAATGAACAATTACGGTAGATTTGTCATTGAAGGACAGCAGTTATGCTCCCCCGACCATGTCCCGTGATTTGGGGAAGGGGCAAGATAGGCTTTGCATTCCTAACTCTTCACACAACCCGGAAGCAGCTTCATGGGATGGGGAAATTTTCATTGGGACCACAGCATGGGTACAAAGGGTTAAAATAAAAAAGTCTACATCCCTGTGCATCATAGTTCTGATCCACCCTCTCCACACCTGCTACATACTGTTTTTAAAAGAGACAGGCAGATGGCAAGTTTTTATCATCTCATGTAGTTTGGCCCTGCATGAGAACTACTGAGAACTCACATAGCCTCACTTGCTCATCTCTGGTCCAGGTGTTCAGTCTTCGTGGTGCACTAGACTGGTGCACTATGAAAGAACTCTGGCAGCTAGCCAAGACAAAAAAATCCCATTGCATTTATGGTGGGATTAGGTTGCTTTGCAAATATGCCTAGTCTAGAATTTCCCTTTAAACTTATATTTAACTGTTCTGAAGACAACAGGTGTTTCATATCCTTTTGGAGGTTCCCACCCCAACCCCAACCCCAGGTTTTATAGTTAGGAGAAAATGATTTTTGTATTGCATAGGAAGTGAGGAATAATTAAACTGGCTTCTGCTGTAGCAGCTAGATTGGAAGCACTCAAGAAAATACAAGTGAACTATCTGTAGGTCATAAACAATAAGCTTTCATTTAAAAAAATATGACATCTACAAATTGTCAATAGGTAGCATTGCATTTCCTGTTTTGAAGTTAATTTTATATGGCAAATTGTCTGCTGGCAAATCTTTTAAACAATATTTGATAATTTTTATTACCTGCTTTAGTCATTTCTTTCAATCAGCGGTTAACCTTTAACAGCCCATTAGAGCAGATCAGGTTCAGCACTTTAGAAACTACTGAACTACTAAAAAAGTGAATGACTTTTCCTTTGAAATCAAGTTGTAGTGGAAATTTTATGTGGCTTAACCAAGGGCAGGATTTAAACATCTCACTTTCGTATGTTGAAACTAGGAAAGTGGAGGAAGAAAACGAAAAAAAGTATACAAGGAAAGATATTCCTGGACCACTTCAAGGCAGGTGGGTAATATGATCGTGAATCATGATTTTTTTTATTGTATCCTTTATTCTACCATGCTATGCATACAGAAGGTCTCAGGTTCCATTCCTGGCATTTCCAGATCTCAGGCACTAGGGCTGGGGGAGAAACCTTGCTTGGAAGGTCAGGGTAGACATTATTTCACCCAATGGACCATTTGTATGTATAAGGCAGCCACATATCTCTAGCCTACAAGCTGCCAAGAATACACTTAACCAGGGTGTTCTCATTCAGTAGATTGTATTGGTAGAGTGGCATAAGCAAGGAGACTAGTCCCCTGTCAGCAGCAGCAAAATAGGCAGTCTCTTATTCGTGCACTTTGGTACTTTTGGCATAGTACTCAAACCAGTCATTTAATTTACTCACTCAACTAACCTGCCAATAATGCATTGTGCAAATAAAACGGCTTCAGTGGATTGTGCTCCTTGTGGTTTTTTTTAACAGTGAGTCAGGGGTAGAGGAAAATAACCGTTGATAATTTCTTTTTCCAAGTCCCTGGAATGTATTTACATTGTGTTACTAGAGAAATAATAATCTACATTATTATTTCAGAGTTCATGGTGCATTTCTAGACAAGCCTCTCAACAAATTACCGGGGGGGGGGGGGGGGAACTATAGAGATGCATTGGTACATCAAAAGGGTCTGATTTTTTGCTTTCTTTTTCTCCCCTTAGTGGACAAGACATGGTGAGCATTCTCCAGTTAGTTCAGAACCTTATGCATGGAGATGAGGAGGAGGAATCGTTGCAGTCTTACCGGTAAACAATTGTACATGTTGGTTTGGACCCAAAGGTGTTCTGCTTGCAGGAACACCTGCTTGCAGGAACACCTGCTGCTAGAGTGTTGCATGAGAAAAACTGCAAGCACATGCAGTAATGTTCTTCCGCCTGCTCTGCTACATCATATGTATGACCTCTTGGAACAAGCAGCTGCATAAGAGCAGCTTACCTATTATAGCTCTTACTTGAACTTTAGGTCAGTGTTTGTGGAATAATGCCAGGGGCTGTTTTACTTTCCACTCATAGTTAGTTGTATTAATAATAATAACAAAGTTTTCCTTTATTATTAAATTCAAAACTTATTTGAACCTATTTATATCAGGGAATGGGACCTAGGTGGCGCTGTGGGTTAAACCACAGAGTCTAGGGCTTGCTGATCAGAAGGTCGGCGGTTCAAATCCCTGCAACGGGGTGGGCTCCCGTTGCTCGGTCCCAGCTCCTGCCCACCTAGCAGTTTGAAAGCACATCAAAGTGCAAGTAGATAAATAGGGACCGCTCCGGTGGGAAGGTAAACGGCGTTTCCGTGCGCTGCTCTGGTTCGCCAGAAGCAGCTTTGTCATGCTGGCCACATGACCCGGAAGCTGTCTGTGGACAAACGCCGGCTCCCTCGGTCTATAGAGCGAGATGAGCGCCGCAACCCCAGAGTCGGACATGACTGGACCTGATGGTCAGGGGCCCCTTTACCCTTTGCCTATATCGGGGAACACAAGAGGGCACGCTTAATTAAAGGCTTTGTATATTCCTGATGGAATAGATACTCAGATAAGGCAAACTAGATTCATTTTTTCAGACTGCACTCTGCTTCATTACATTATTAATAGGAAATTACATGCAGCATGAAATATTTTCTGCTTTGGTGTCCCCATTTCTTCAGATTGCCTGTATCTTTCAGAACGCTGAATTGATGACAATCTGAATCTTTCGGGGAAGAGATTCTAAGTGGACTGCAAGCCTAAATTTCTGCTGGAAATAGCTCTTTTTGAGGAAATGGCTGCAACTCAGCATAAACCATAAGCTTTACATGCAAAAGTTCCCAGGTTCTACCCGTGGTATCTCCAAGTAGGTTTGGAGAATATTTCTGTCCAAAACCCAGGGGTAGCTCATGATGGTGGAGGCATAGAGGCACTGGACGGCCACTGCTGCTAATATTGAGCTCCCCTGATCTTACTGCTGCTGACTTTCCTGTTCCAAAGAGGGCACCACTGCTGCCCGTGGGAGCATGTCAGTGCTTCCTCCACCTGCCCATGAGCTACAGCTGCTGAACCCTGGAGAGCTGTTGCTGGTCAGTTCAGGCAGCTGCTTACATCCTGCCTTTCCAGTAAAACGTTCAAGGCATCTTGCAGTGCAGCATTAGCATACAATAAAAGATTAACCAATAACATGAAAAACCCTGCAGGGACAGCAAGTAAGATAGCTGAAAACCAAATACCTATGTAAAAAGAAAGCTCTTCACAGAGCAGCATAGGAACATGCAAGGGGAGCTGTTTTATTGGCTTTAAATATTGTATCAGTTTTTTAAAAAATTGCCATACACCTCTTTGGGATATTCACAATATCAATATTTGAAATACAAATATGGCTTAAACATGAGTTCCAGGAAAATCAACGCATGACCTATTTTCAGGAGGCTTTCAGAGGATTTGCTGAGCAAAAATGAGACGAATGATTTCTGCAACATTGGTGGTCGTTCTAATGTGTTTCTGTCTTGCAGGCTTCAGAACGTCGGAGAACAGGGTCACATGGCTCTTTTAGGACACAGCCTGGCAGCTTACATCTCTGTGTTGGACAGAGAGAGGCTCAGAAAGCTCACATCCAGGATCCTTTCTGACACTACGCTGTGGCTGTGCAGACTTTTCAGGTATCCTGCATTATGAATGACTTGATTATAAACATTACAGTAAAAAAAAAACATGTTCTGAGTTATAATCCCAAATATATGAAAATCATACAGTCAGTTGGAGTGGCAGTTTTGAAGGTATGAGGCAGCCAAGGTATTCATTGACTGCACAAACCTTCTCCGGTGTGAAACTGCAGCCGTTCAGAGGTAGTTGAACTCTAGCTCCCATCAGCCTTGGCTAGCATGGTCAGGAATGATAGGGGTTGCAGTCCAAAAACATTTGGAGGACCATGGATTCCTGACTTCCTGCTTACTTGAATCTTATTCTGGACAAATGTGAACCTTTTTATGTGACTGTTCTGTTCATTTTAAGTTGAAGGACAATAACACTCCCCCCCCCCCTTGAGCATTCAGAGTAGAAAGTGTCTTCCATTTCTGCATAATTGTAATATTTGGTAAGTGAAGTGGTGCCTTTCCCATGAGCTCATATTTAAGTAATAATTTCTCTTAACAGGTTTGAAAACGGGTCAGCGTATTATCATGAAGATGACCGTGAGGGCCTTTTAAAAGTCTGCAGACTTGTGATTCACTCACGCTACGAAGACTATACAACTGAAGGCTTTAACGTGCTGTATAACAAGCAGCCTGTTATATACATTAGCTCTGCAGCCAGAGCAGGCTTGGGACAAGCTCTTTGCAATCAGGTAATATGGAACTTTTGGAGTCTTATCTGTAAGTGACCCTTTATTTATCATGTTGTCCCCTTAACTGGTTTCACTACACAACTATACTTTCTATTGAAATATTCTTTTTAAACCTCAAAGTTATGGTTAACATCAGTGGCAGTTTTCTTTTCCAAATGATAGAGTAGCTATGTGAGACTGAGGCCTTTCAAGTTGCAAGCTAAACCTGTGTTTTCTCTATTCTGCCATAGCATACCTTCTCACTTAAATTACACACACATTACACTTCATCAGTTTAGATTTCTCAACTTTACTTTTATTTACATGTTGAGAAACATAATAGTGCTTTGACCCCTATCAAAAAGGTTGCCAGCTGGGTATTCCATAAAAAGGGCATCACAACTGATAAGGCCCATGGCTAGGTCGCCATCTCCTTCCCCACCCACCCCCGCAACAGTATCTCTGACCAGACTGTCACCTATTGGGAAAGGTGGTCTGGCAAGTATTTAGACCCCCAGCCGTTTAGGGCTTCATAAATTAGTGACCTTAACCTGTGTTTAGAAACAGTGCAGATCACGGAGAATGGTTGCAACGTGGCTCTGAATAAGCACGGTGCTCAAAAAACTAGTTTGGCGCCCATCTTAGCCTTCTTCAAAAACATGCACAAACGTGGAAATCTGAAACGCTCGGATCAGGTTAGGGATATAACGTCTGTCTCTTCCCTCTGCAGCTTGGTTTGCCTCTTTCCTGCATGTGCCGGGTGCCTTGTAACACAATGTTTGGATCTCAGCATCAGATGGTAAGTTTGAGCAGAAGCAGTAGCACACGGTCTTGTTCTATTCATGTACATAAATAATTGTTCCCTCCTTTGCTTGGTGGCAGGATGTTGCTTTACTGGACAAATTGATTAAGGAGGACATTGACTCTGGAAAGATACCAATATTATTAGTGGCCAATGCTGGTAGGTATCTTTAACAGATGAAATTTGACTAGTACTTCTCCCCCCCCCTCCTGCCCCCCACTGCACTTTCTCGCCTACTCCCAATAGAAACTTACATTTCTAATTTATACAGTAGATAGAATGCTGTTAACTGGCTGCTTTATAACTGAGTTGTCAGGCTCGGTCCTAGTTTTCACAGAGGTACAAGCCAGTGTCTGGGCTGTTCCACTTCAGGTTTGCGGGTGGGGTCTCCCATGATGGAATGCCCCTCCACACTCACTAACTAAATAACTAAATAACCTATGAAGTCTAGAAGCCTCTCTTCTTTTAAATGAGAGCTAGGATTGTGCCCACAGCAGAGAGGGAGGTAGAGTAGGGAAACTTATGCTTCTCTGAGTTAAACAGGCCTCAGGCACGGGAGTGCTAGCCAGTGCCCAGATGACAGCGCCAGGAGTATTCCAAAGGGGGAGAAGCTCCCACTCTTGTCCCTCTCATTGTAACATTAATTGGACTCTGGGTGGGGCCTGCATGCAGCAGCGCAGCTGAGCCATGCACCAAGTCTCAGTAGGGCTGGTTGACCGCACCCCTGGCTAATCCTTTCTCCCCACCCCCATATGCTAGGTACAAAAAAGGTGCCTGCTGAAGGTGGGGGATCTTGGTTTCCCAAAATTTAGGGCTCAGGTGGTCACTGAGTTGCTTGGACAGTTGACATGCTCCATGCAAACATGCTTATCAAAATAAAGCCCCCATTTCTGGGCACCGTATTGTTGGAAAAAAACACAAGGCTACTGGAGTGTAGCTTGAGGCAGGACAAGCGCATCAGGTGGCTGGAAAGGGAAAGCTATGCTCTCACGTCTCCACCATGTGTTGACTGGGAGGCAACTATTCCTTAACACAGGAAGCCTGCCCTGGGGCAGTTGTTGCTAAAGGAGTATTGGAAACAGAAAAGACTGAACACTGCACTACTTAATATAAAACTTTACTTTGTTGAAATGGAATTCCAACTAATTTTGAACCTAATAAAGTGCCTAGGAGAAGTTCATGTTAAGTGGCTGCGGCCATTAATCACCCATCTTTTTTGCATTTGGATTGTTCCTCTTCCCTCTCGATGCAGGTACACCAGGAGCAGGGCACACAGACAAACTGGGGCGACTGAAAGAACTCTGTGAGCAGCACAGCATGTGGCTACATGTCGAAGGGTATAGTCCCATTTTAATGTAATGTTAAGTTGACTAACTGTGCATGAGATCCCCATGAAGGTAAATAACACATGCACAAATGGCATGGCCAGGTTTGTGCGTGGTTTTGCATCGTACTTCTTCATTAGTTGCTCCCCATCCTGAAATACAATCCCCTTTTTAAAATCTCCTAAACTAAAAACAAGTGAAGTGATTGTAAAAAGGGGAAAGGCAATAGACGCCATTGATTAAAAAATTGAGCAGGTTTTGATGAGCAGGTTTTCATGGAGCTGTTTCAGGGCGAGTTTTAAAGGACATTACAGTGCCCTGCAAGAGAAGGGTTGAGAAGGGTTTTACATATATTGCCAATGTGCAATGCCATCCCTAAGAAAAGGAGTTTGCCAGACTGCAGCCCAATGAGCAGGCTATGTTTGCCCCCCCCAACAGCCCTTGGTTCACAAAGGCATTCCAAAAAGCCTATTTCGTTGCTGTGTATTTGTGGAAAACAGAGACGTGGGAAACTGCTTTGTGCTAAGCCAGACGCTTCTTCTGTGACAGGTTTACAAACTGGAATGAAGTTACAAATGAAGTAGGCAGACAGAAACATTAAAATCTAGTCCTTAACCCAGGGGTAGGCAACCTAAGGCCCATGGGCCACAAGCAGCCCATGGGGGTCATTTAACTGGCCCACGAGCCGCCCCCCAACCGAGCCACCCGCTCAGCGAGTCTCCACACGCTGCCCCAAATTGGCACAGCGGAGCACGGGGACTTGCTTCCACGGTGCTGAAAATTGCATCTGCACAGACACCAAAAATCACGTTGACGCAGACGCCGGAAATTGTGCGGGGGTGTGTGTGTGCTCATGCGCAATCCAACCCACGGAGGGATCTCTGCTGGAGTGAACAGGCCCAGGCGAGGTAAACCTTGCCGACCCCTGCCTTAACCACTAACTGGATTAAAACAAAGTGTCCCTTTCAGATCCAGAATCTTGGAATAAATTCCAATTTCTACAGCATTTGCATTAACATACACATACAGCTTCCCTAAGTACAGAATCATAAAATATTTAAAATGAAACTAAAGCAAAATGTTAGCATTTAGAGAAGGGAAGGAATATCCAGGGTAATCTAAAACTGAGTTTTCTTGTTTCTTTCAGGGTGAATTTGGCTACTTTAGCTTTGGGTTATGTCTCGTCATCTGTACTGGTATGTTTCTGCTTTCTTCAGTGTGGGTTTAGGGCTGGTTTGGGGACTGAATTTATTCTGTCTTTGTTCATACCATTGATCATGATATCCTCCTGGACCGACTGTTCAAGATGGGTTTTAGAGGTGCAGTGGTTTCATTATACCTACAGTCAAGTCCAGATAGTAACGTTAGGGGAGTGCTTTTTGGCTCCCTTGAACTTATGCTATGGGGTCCTGCAGGGCCCTCTTTTTGGTCCCCAGTGTCCCTTAACATCAACACGAGGTCTTTGACAGCAGTCATTTGGAGTTTTGGTTCAGGTGTTGTCAGCGTATTGACCCGCAATGTACTGATGACAGGCAGCTCCATTTCTCCATTGGCAACTTCAGCTCTGAGCTGCTGCAAAGTGAGGCTGCCTTGGCCTGAAAGCCCCAGCTGCTAGACCACTGGTGAAGAGAGATATCTGATGGCATGCAACACCTCTGCTGAAACATCTGCAGTGGCTGCCCATATGCTCCAGGTTCAGGACTCTTGTATTAATATACCAAGCCCTGAAGAACTTGGATTCAAAATACCTTAAAGACTGCCTTCCCCCTTATATCCCAATTTGATCACTGAGATCATCTGGAGGATGTGATTCAGAGGCCCAGCTGTCTTCAGCCAGAAGTCAGGCATTTAGTGTTGCCAAAATTCCACAAATGTGGCCTAGTCTTCCAGCAAAAATCCAGGAGGCATCCTTACTGCTAATTTTCAGGTGTCTCCTGAATACTTTTTTATGCCAACAGGCCTCTAAATTTAACATTACACGACTACCTACCCGTAACTAGGTCTCTAATTTTTTTTTAATTCCCACCCCCAAGTTGAGCCAGTCAATTTCATGACCGTTTTGTTTTGTTTTAGGCTGGTCTCTCATTTTTAGAAGTTTGGCTCGTGGGTTCCATTGTTTTGAGTTGCACTCAAATAATATAACTCTGCCTTCTTTTCTGCAGGCCGCAACCAAATGTGACAGCATGACCCTGACTCTGGGGCCCTGGCTAGGTCTCCCAGCAGTGCCTGCAGTGACTCTCTACAGACATGAGGATCCTTCTTTGGTAGGCTTATTTCTTTGTATATATGCTCACTGCTTGATCCAAAGCTCCAAAAGGCTGGCAACCCCTGCATCCACCCTGAATTTTTCACATACGGTGGAATAACAAATAGCAAAAAGTAATGAATGCAAATATGTTGTTGTTTTGTTCACAGTCCTTGGTTGCAGGCTTGACCTCTAGCCAGGCAGTTGAGAAGCTGCGTGCTCTGCCTCTGTGGCTCTCCTTGCAGTACCTTGGACACGATGGGATTGTGGAAAGAATAAAACATTCCTCTCAGTTGGTAAGAAGTTGGGCATTGCTTTGGCTCTTGTGCATCTCCATGGATGAGCTGACATTTCATGTTTTACATACATAGTTGTGTTGCTGCATTCTCAGTCTCCAGCCAAAGAAGAGATGAGTTATTTGTGTGTGTCATATGCATGTGTGAGATGTAACACAGGATACCTGTAAATGGGTCGCACAAAGTGTTTTTTATTTTATTTTATTTTATTATACACCAAAGCAGCCATGTAGGGCTGATTTTGGCCAGAGAAACAATGTTAGGAGAGGAGATTTTAAATTTTCCTGCACACACCTTTGCCCTGATCTGAATTCCTCCAAGTAGCTATTGGCCCTCTTTGGGGGCAGGGCAGGGGGAAGAAAATACAGCTGAGTATTTTTTGTTTAAAGAAAAATCCCCAGTGGTGATAACAGAGACTGGGGGGGGGGAGTAGGGCTTTGGATTGGGGAAATGATGCAAAGACATTTAAAGACCCATCTTCATATGCTGCTGCTCCATTCAAAACTAGGGTGTTTGACAGCTGCTTTGAAGTAAGTTTGTTCAAGCACAGAAATCTAATCATAGGTCTGTCACATAATTTACCTGAGTCTTCTAATATAATGCTTCACTATTTGAAGGAGGCAGCTGACTAAACATTTATGCTCTACAGCAGGCATCCCCAAACTGCAGCCCTCCAGGTGTTTTGGCCTACAAACTCCTATGATCCCTGGCTAACACGACCAGTGGTCGGGGAAGATGGGAATTGTAGTCCAAAACATCTGAAGTTTGGGGGTGCCTGCTCTACAGCTTCTCCATGTTCCCAATGAGAAACAGAGGTGGTGCCGCGGAGCAGGGCTTGATTGACAACTGCAAATGGTCGCTTATATATGAGCTTCTAGTAGAGGAAGTCTTTTATAGGCTATAATTGTTTGCCAACCCTCTGCATGAAACAGTTGACACATCTTGTCACCAGTTCTGAAAGACGTTGGCCACAGCCTTCCTGTGCTTGGGGCCTTGTCCTTTTGATCATGGGCCTGCATGCTGCAGTGAGTCACCGCTGTGCATTTTCCCAAGGCATTTCCTATCATAAAAGGTGTCAGGAAGGAAGTAGGGCTGACATCAGCAGGTTTTTTTTCCTTTTAGTTGCTGCTATTTTCTGTATTATTTTAAATGGCCTCTTAGGTGTTTCTGTTGTATTCTGTACAGCACCTTTGAGATGTGGGTGGGCCGTGATTAATAAATGAACAATCAGGCACTTGTTGAGCCTTGGCAGGGGGGCTGCTGCTCATCGCTCCCTGCCTCTTGTGCTACAGCCTCACTCTTCCTTGCTTTGCTGTCTGCTTCCCCAAATGTGAAAGCAACAGCAAGAACAAAGAGAATAGGCAGCCGCAGCAGCAGCAGCCGCAGCCTCCACTTGCCTTGTAGAGCAGTGGGGCAGAGTGGGACCAGAAGAGGAAGAGCAACTGATTGGGCAGCGGTGGCAGTGGAAAGGAGAAGGAGAGGGTGGCTGGGGGACCCCCTTAAGGCATCTTGTCCCAAAAGCCCCAACAGTCAACCCTGATGGAAAACCCCAGCTGATGGAGGCAGGGGCAAATGTTGGCCATATACCTCATTGTTTTTAGCTGCTTGGTGAGTCATTTTCGGTTCCCTGCCTCCTCCCCATCACATCTCTAAAAGCTGTTTTTAAAAAAAGCCTAATAAGGCCTGCCTTGTTTTCCTCCTTTCATTGGTTTGGGAAGTGGTCTTTTTAAGTATCCATCTGGCAAAGATGACTGGCACCTGCTCTATATTGTTCTTGCTGCTTGGAGAAAGTGCTCCTGTTATCCCCCTTCCCACTGGCAGTAGTGTGTGACGTGCACCCTTACCAGTACATTCAGTTATTCAGTTGAAAGGATACACTTTTCCCACTTATACTCATGATAGCTGCATGTACTTGGGTGGGTACACATTGTCCTTTGTAATGAGCGCTGGGTGAGCATCTTACATATTTTGTATTGTCATTTGTTTTATATATTTTTCTGGTTTCAATTTGCTTATCTTTGATTTATTCTGTCAAGTCAACTTGAAATGCCTTCTTTTGTATAAAGTGGCTGAGAAATGTTAATTATGATGATGATGATCCATAATACTTAAGGGGTGCCCTCATCAGAGCCCTCAGAAACCACCCTTTGTGCACGCGGTAATTGACCAAAAGCCATAGAGTGGTACCTCTGGTTACGAACGGGATCGTAACTGGAGATGCCCTTTTGCACATGCGTGCGGCGCGATTGAGTGCTTCTGCGCTTCTGCACACACATGCTGCGCACAGAGCGTTTTTGCACACGTGTGCACGGTGAAACCCGGAAGTATACACTTCGGGGTTTGCTGCGTTCGCAACCCGAAGTTTACGTATCCAGAGGGATACGTAAGCAGAGGTATGACTGTAGAGGTGAACAGTTTGTGTTGCTAAGGAACACATCATCCTAGGAAGACTATGGATATTGCTCTGCTTTTTAATAATTTAATTGATTCTTAGAAAATCTTCATGCTGCAGCTTTCAGGCTTCCCAACAGGGGCCATTTAGGAAGCTTTTATAGGTGGCTGCAAGAGCAGCCTACTTGATTTTCGACCAGGGGCAAGTGGTGGTGTTGGAATACTTCATGATGGCTTGAGGCGCTTTTAAATTAAAGCAACTAAAGGCAAAATCATGTTGCCATTTAGCATTTTATGTTGTAATTTTTAAAAAAGTGTGAAGTGCTTTAGGATCTTGATTTCAACTTAACAAGGACTCGCTGAACAAATTTGTTGTTATTCCATTTACAGATGAAGGAGGGACTAAGACTAGTCTGCATCTTAGATTCTGGCTTGCCACTACAAATTTAAGCCTTGATCGAGCTGTCACACCCATCAAGAATTTAATGAGTTTTGTAATGCTTATGTAGTTGTTGTTTGTTTAATCTCTTTCCCGCTCCCAATTCATCTACTCTTTTAGAGTCAACGGCTGTTGGAAAACTTGAAGAATCAGGATTTTATTAAAACCTCAGTAAGTTTTCCCTTTGCAACTTAATTTTTTAAAACAATAGCAACAATATATTAAGCCCATAACCCACCCTAGCTTCTTGACACATTCCTGTTTCAGCTTGGGAAAAGTGGTCTTGTTGCATACATAGTACTGTGACAACAGTGGCAGACCTTGAGGTCTCAGATTTCAGCAGTGCCCTGTGCAACGCCAAAATTTGGTGCCCCCTCCCTGCCTCTCACGCTCCATTCCAAATCATAGTTGTGATGCCCTCTGCAGCGCCCCTGAGGCTCAACGCCCATGCAACTGAACTGGTTATGCTTCCCTAAATCCACCTCTGGTGACAGATTTTAGACAAAATCCAAGACAAACAGCCAAGACCTTCTAACGAATCTGGATGGTTGTGTAAAGGAGTATGTTTGAAACCCTCTGATTCCTTGTCTGCATAAGCTGAGCTGTGGGTCTGGGATAATAACACCTGGCATAAGTGGGAGGTATTTTACTACCTTCGGGAAATCAGTGGGTCTTACACTCGGGAAAATGCTGATTGGATTGCACCCTGGGCTTTTATATTTTACTTTATCACATTTATAGCCTACCTTTCTTCCAAGAAGCTCAAGGGTGGCATATTCTCTTTGACCCAATTTTATCCTCGCAGCAACTCTTGAGTTAGGTTAGGCTGCGAGACTGTGACTGGCCCCAGGTCACCCAGGGAGTTCCATGGCTCAGCAGGGATTTGAACCCTGGTCTCCCAGATCCTAGTCCAACCCTGTAAACCACTACGTCACGCAGGCTGTCTTTCAGATCTGATATCTTGGTTCCCTTGAAATTTGAATGTTAGCACTAATGCCAGATGTGGTAATGAGATGGCCCCTAGAGAATTAATTTTCTGTACACAGCCTTAAGATGCTCTCACAACATTTTGGAATGTGGGTTTTATTTTATTTTTTTCCTGAATGTCCCATTTCTAAGGTTGAAGATGAACATAGCTCTCCTGTGGTGGTATTTAAGTTTTCCCCAGAACTGTCGCCTATAGGTGAGTAGAGTCCAGTGAAAATACGTTATAATCACAGATAACATTGCTTTTGTTGATTTTTATTATGAACACGTTTGAAATTTGAATTCTTATAAAAGAGATCTGTTTTGACTAAAATAATAGCAAAAACAAAAGTTATTTCATTTTGTTGGAGGGGTGTTAACATCAATATTGAACTTAAGACCCTATTTTTGAAGTTTAGTCATCTGTATTTCCCCTCACAATACTCTCCTTCCTTGGAAGTTTTTAAGCAGAGGATGGATGGCCACCTGTCATGGATGCTTTAACTGAGATTCCTGAAATGCAGGGGGTTGGACTGGATGACCCTTGGGGTCCCTTCCAACTCTACAATTCTATTAGACTTCCAACTCTACAATTCTATTAGACTTCCACCCACCCACCCTGGCTTTTCTTCAAAGGTGCTGCAGAGGCTGCTGCTTTGAAGAGAGGGCTATTTCCCTACCATAAAAGTCTGTGTTTTTGGCTTTTTTTAAAAAAAAAAGCAGATTTGTTGTTGAATCCACTTTAATTATGCAAACCCAAGAGTTGTATCCAACTAAGTTTAATTCAGAGTATACCCACTGAAATTAATAGACCTAAATACTGTATGTATGCCATGCTCATTAATTTCAAGGAGAAGAACTGCTCTTGAGAATAACTAACGTTGGGAACAACCCTACCTTTCTTATTTGGATTTGAATCCCTCCAACAAAATACTGACAGTCTGGAGGGCACTTCAAAGGCAGGATAAAACTGTAACAATAGCAGATCCATGTCATTTAATCACTTGCTAAAAGTTCAAATAAATACAACTGTGTTCCTAGGGCAAATATTTGGCAACTTGTATCCTGTGGGTGTTTGCTTTCTAATATGCAAAATTAAAGTGGGTGGTTGTCTTCTTTTTCTAATGATAAACTTCAAGCACAGCATTTTTACATGCATTACAGACAGTCTTTGCTCTGGAACATAAAAAGGAATGAAAATGCAATTTACTGTAGAAACAGTTAAGAGGTAATTCTTAAGATGTGGTTTGAAAACACACAGGGTCACTTTTTGCTACAGAAAATATAGGAACACTAGTTGGAGCAGTTAATACGTGCAGCCTGTACCCAGTTTTAGTCATACTCAGAGTAGACCTATTAAAATGAATGGCCCATAATTTCAGTGGGCCTACTCTGAGTAGGACTTGGCTGGTTACAGCCCATAAACGGCAGAGCTCTCTCCAATATCATGCATTCTGTTGACAATTCCTGTCACATTTTCGCATTCAAAGCTGCCACAAGTCTCTAATTTAGATTATGTGTGGTTTCAAATCAGAGTCAGGTCAAGCATTTGTTACGACCAGTGCATCAAAGTGCTGAACATGTTCTTCAAAACCTAAACCTTCCAAACTTAAGTTCTTGGTTCCATGCCCAAAAAGTGCATTATATAAAATATGAAGATACGAATGTTCACTTCTGTATCAATTCAAGGGAGAAAGGTAGGACGAATGAATTAATCTTTAGCCTCTGCCAAAATATTTTTAACCCAGGAAATTCAGTTTCCCTTTTTCTTTGAATTCAGATCATATGTTACATTCTGCCCAAACACCTACAATTACTGGCAATGAGAGATACATTTGTGATACTTTTAATCAGTGGGTAAGTATTCTTCCTTATCTCTTCATAGGCATGCCAGACATTGGTCAAGCAAACATTTTAAGTATAATCACTGACCCCTTTGTGCAGAGGAAAACAATCCCAATATACGCTGCTTGTGTCAGGTCTTTCATCTGACAAACATTTCATTTGAATGGCTTGAGTGGGTTCTAAAATTTACTCATTCAGTGCAGGAGCAGCTGCTACATTGTCCCAAAAGCAACATCCAACCCTGTAGCAGGCATAGGCAAACTCGGCCCTCCAGATGTTTTGGGACTACAATTCCCATCATCCTTGACCACTGGTCCTGCTAGCTAGGGATCATGGGAGTTGTAGGCCAAAAACATCTGGAGGGCCGAGTTTGCCTTTGCCTGGTCTATAGTGTTACAACAGAGCATAGACATGGAGGCAGCTCTTGGTGGCATGGCCTTGATTGATTGAGTTTACTTATATGCTTCTTTTTCAAAAAGAGCTGTGCCCATCGCAGCTTACAGGCTTGTTTTCTGTGCCCTCAATTATTGTGTTAATCTTCCCCATGAGGTCACACTGCTGTTGGGAGCGGTACAATCCACCTGGTCAGCTTTCTGAACTTGGGGATGGGGCTCAGAATAGCTAAGCCTCCCCCCCCCATTGCGTGCACAAGCAGCCTGATCCCAAGCAGGCTTTTAGAGAGAAGATGGTTGATGGTCAAGATTCCTACAGCAGAAACTAGGGAGACAGACCAAAGCATGATGCAGCAGCACTCACAGAAGCTTAGCAGATCTGGAGGCTCATGCGTTACTTGGATGGGAACCCCATGTACATTACCATGAGCAGAGAGGCCCACAATTTGGGACAGGCCTCAGTAGCCAAGCAGAACATTGTGGTTGCCTCTTCCTTCCCTTTTGGTGATGTGGCTTTCAAGGCACATCTGCTGAATTGGAACCCTGCATGGTACGCTCTCAGGTGGAACCAATGGCATGGTCTCTTTGACCCTGGGGAATTAGTTCTGAGTCTTAGAGCTGATTTATATTGAAGCAGAAGATAAACATAAGACAGTGCCTAATGTTTTTTGTGATATTTTGTTATATTTTCATGTATGTAAAAGATCTTCCTATTACAGTGGTACCTCTACTTACGAATAACTCTACTTACGAATGTTTCTACTTACGAATAGAGCTCCGTCCGCCATCTTGGATGCGGTTTAGATAGGATTTTTTCTACTTACGAATTTTTAGATAGGGTTGCTTCTACTTATGAATTTTTTCTCCCAGTGCATTCCTATGGGATTCAACTTACAATTTTTTTCGACTTACTAATGTGCGTTCAGAACGCATTAAATTTGTAAGTAGAGGTACCACTGTACTTGTTTTTATATTTATTTATTTATTTATTTATTTATTTATTTATTTGCTTGGTTAGCTATCTATCTATCTATTTTATTTATTTATTCATTCATTCATTTTAAAAAAATTTTTAAAGAAAGCTAAGCTGGGAGCAAGGAAGCTCTGCCTATCTTTCTCATGGGAAAAGGAGGCACAGAGCTTGCCCATCCTTCTGACCCACTGCTGGAGAACTCCCAAGTGCCATGACCAAGCAGCAGCCAAGGAACACTGCCGCCCTCCACCACCACCTCCCTGCTTCTGGAGCAAGAAAGGCTGGCAGACTCCATGGCCAAGGCATTCTGATTGCTTTGACAATGCAGCAGCCAAACTACCCCAGCCTGCCTTATAACTCCGGGGATGCAGAAAGGGTGGGGATTGCTTTGCAGTTGCTGGAAAGACACACACACCTGCTATTCTGAGGCTGGGAAGACGGCTAGGGCTCCTTGAGCTCAGCAAAAACCACAACAGTAACTGAGCAGTCCCCTCGGGGGACTGACCGGGAGTAGTACATAGGTAGATGAGAGAGAGAAAGGGGAGGAGTGAATGAGTTATGAGTAATGGATGATCAATAACACCCCTTTAATCTTGCTTTGTCTCATCAGCTGGGAGAGCAGTTGTCTCAGTTAGTGCCTGCCAGTGGAGTTGACTTGGTAGAACTGGAGGATGAAGGCGCTTGTGTGCGTTTTAGCCCATTAATGACTTCTGCAGGTAACTGGACGCATTTGACTAATGGGTTTTTTTTGCAATCCATATATAGGCAGTGACTATTTCACAGAGGGGTTCCGGTCTTGATCACCGTGTGCGTTGGCGGAGTGCCCCTAAGTGGCCCCCACTCCGTTACGCACCTGTTCTACCTTCATCTGGATCCAGATGTACCCACACGTCAGTGATCTTGTGTCAGTTGTTGCCTGTATGTTATTTTGGTCATACCCAACTTTGAGTCTTAGCCAGTGTTCAAAACTCCCATTGTTCTAGGTGCATTTTGCAACAGGGAATTTCATTAGCATGAGCAGTTTCTGAGCTCTGGGCACAGTATTGCACCTAAGATTTCAGTTTAAAACTGCAGAGTGGAAGGAAAGGAGGAGCTTTTTCTGCCTTCCCACTTCCAGCTACTCTCTGAAGACTGGAGAAGAGACCCTCTAAAGAATATCATGGGGGTGGGCAGAGGAAGGACTAGACCGTGTGAAAAATGAACTTAATATTTTAGCTGCAGTTCATTCATTTTCAGCTTTGTATTCTTGTTATAAAAAAGCATGCCTAGACATTCTATTGTACCCAAAACCTAGAAATAAGGTGCTATTTAGCTCCTAGCTTTCATACCTCAGTTTCTAACATTGGTCTTAGCTAACCTACTTAAAACACCACCACCACATATGAGTGAAGTTATTCCTTTTCCTTTTTCCTATTCAAATTCTTATTCTTTAAAATTCCCTGGAGACTCCATCAAAATACATTATGAAAACCTGTATTCCCGTACGTACACCACAACTTATAACTGTATGTATCTGTAAAACACTTGTGATCCACAAGTTAGTACACACCTTTGAAACTGGTCCTTTGGTTTTCTGGAGAATTTGTGAGCAAAGTTAATCCCCAGCATTCTCCTGCAAAGGTGTCTTTGTGCTTCGTTCCTCTTGCCAGCCTTAATTTGTGAGTCAGTTTTTCCATAAGGGCAATACGCCATACTCTCTTGTACCAAGCATTCAAGTGTGCGCCTTCTAATCCTTCCAGAATGTGTGTATAATCATACGTGCTACCACTAAGAGGAATCCTGTCCCCACACCCTCGCCAGCATGTAGGGGAATCACATTTATGTATATATGAAAGTTTAACTGGGGTTAAACACCATTTCTGAACAGTGCTGCTGGCCTCTGTGTTTACCGTAGAACATGCTAATCGACCAAGTGTTTCAGTTTTAGGAACTGAAGTGCAAGACGTTGACCAGTTGGTGGACTGCCTTAAACTGAAGGTCCCAGTGCTGATGTGCACACTGCAACTCAGGGATGAGTTTGAGCAGGAAGTGAAAAGAACTGTAGGTCTCGCCTATGTTGAAGACCTCAGCTGGCCAGGCCTTGGAGTGGTAAGGTGAGTGGCTGCCCTGCACAGACTTCCTCAAGGCTCTTTGAGAGCTCTAGGCTGCATACAGATGTATAGATCTTCAGCAGCGAGGCTGCTGTGGATCCATGTGTGCCCTTTTTAGACAGACACGCAAGCTTCCAAACTGAGCTCGGGAGCAACCAGTTCTTCCTGTTTCCAGGAGAGCTTGGCTGTGCGATTTGCTCATTGGGAGGCATATCCTCCATGAATTTGTCTAGCCCCCTGTTGAAGCCATCTGAGCTATTGGCTGGCTCGCCAAATCTTTCAGCAGCAAATTCAGTAGAAAGAAGCATTTCCTTTCCTTTGTGCTGAATCTGCCACCATTCCACTTTACTGGATGTTTTCTTCCTCCTCCGAGTTGTTGCCATTTACTACCATTTTAACATTTGCATAACGTCAAACATATTTGATCATGGTTTCCCACTTTGGAAAAATATAAAGACACTTCGAAAATACCAATGTACTCATAGGGTTTAGGACTGCTCAGGTTAAACGGACTACAGTACATGCATACTTCTGGAGCAAATTTGTGCAAAGCACAAATGACAGTGTGACCAAAAATTTTCAGTAATGTTGGCATGGTGTACAATGAATAATCAAGGCAAAATTTCTGCACAGTGTTCTTGGACAGCAAGATAGGATTTTACAATTTTTACTGCAAAACTCTACCACTACCATAAATAGTCCATCTGAATTGGTTTTGAAAGGTACGAGGGGCAGAATGAAGACAAACAGGAGAAAGAAGTGGAGAAGATTAACAACGAACTATTGAAAAAACTAAATGAGCTGGAATCAGATCTGTTGTTTTCCTTAGGTAATAAACTACTTCTGAAACTATTCAATGGGGCAGTGAAATGATGGGGAAGTCAGTGTGTGTGTGTAATCCCCTGTAACAATTCAATAATACTGGTTTCTCTACCAAACAGAGGAATTTTGCATTTTTATATTTAGCTTCCTTTGGTCACCTTTAAGTTTTCTAGTCACAAAATTTTAAAATTCTCCAGAATTTGGAATTTTCAAAAAGGGATTAAGAGTGAGAGAAAGAGAGAAGCACTTTTGATGAGGGAATGGCTGTGGCTTACTCTGAATCCAGGGGCCCTAAAATTTCTTTTAAAAATAAGTTCAACACCTATTTAAAACAAGCATGTTTACGATTTCTAAAGTGTTTGTGAACCTCATTCTACCTTTTCCCCTAACTTCTCAGGTCCAGAATTTGGAGGGGAGAAAAACTGTATTTATATTGGAATGGTCACAGAGGACCTTGATGTTTCTGAGCTGATTGAAACTATTGCGGCTACAGGCCGAGAAATTGAAGAGAATTCAAGGGTATGTACTGACCGTACAAGACTGCAGAGTGGCAGCATAATGAGCAGACCTTGTTTTGGTCATACTGATTATCCTGCGCTTAGTTTTCCTATAGGCCCCTTAATGATAAAAGTATTCTCCTTCTAGAAGCTATGCTAGTCCGTCACCACAAAAATGACACACACAACACCGGCACTTACTTCTTTCCCATAACTCTCTCTCTTTCTCTCTCTGTGTCTGTCTGTCTGTCTGTCTGTCTGTCTGTCTGTGTCTGTCTGTCTGTCTGTCTGTCTGTCTGTCTGTCTCTCTCTCTCTCTCTCTCTCTCTCTCTCTCTCTCTCTCTGTGTTCCTTTATTCAATGTGTCATATCATAAATTGCTAACATTTGGATTATCACGAGCTCCAGCATCTTAATTAAACTGATCATTGCAGCTCCTTCTCTGTTTTCTTTTAATCCAAATAAATAAATCACTTAAATAGCTCATGATAGTTCCATTTTAATTCCAGGGTGGTTAACTTTCTGTAGGGCAGCAAGTAATGAACGAATGGATTTTATTTCCTTGGGTGGGGGTGGGGGGGGTAATGAACCAGCTTCTGGTTACAGCTTGTTTCCTTTCCAGATATCATCAATAGCAAATCCAGACTATTAACACCCTAAGCGGCTTGCTGCTGGAGAGTAACATGCAACCACTTCCTGGTCTCTTTTTAGTGCTACGCTGTACTGAGCTAAGCTAACAATTGGCATAGCATGTCATCCAAACCAGGACAAGCTGTAGCCAAGGTTTGTTCTTAGCTTGCCATGCTGTGCAAACCTGGCCCCTGATCGATCTGTGAACACAGTGGCAAGCACCTTAAAGAAGCTTTCATAGAATCTTAGAGTTGGAAGGTACCCAAGGGTCATCTAGACCAACCCCCTGCAATGCAGGGGAGTTGACTGTTTGAATGTGGCAGAAGGGGAAAGAAGGCCCAGTCCTATTGTGGCATGCAAAAGAGCTGTGCATGCACCAGTTGTTGTTGTTTTTATCCTTTGTAAGCTCTGCTAACGCTCTCAAGTCAATATCGGCAGCCCTCCATGATTCTTGGTACTCCTACATTGGAGGTAATGCACTAGTAACACCATACTGGATCAGGAATACAAGAAATGCTAATAACGTGTGCTGTTCAATTTCTAATCAGCTGCTGGAAAACATGACTGAAGTTGTACGGAAAGGCATACAGGAAGCGCAGGTTCAGCTGCAGAAAGCAAATGAGGAAAGACTCCTTGAAGAGGTGAGTGCCCCGAGTTAAGCCATTTCTCAGCAGCAGCAACAACCACGCTGCATCCTGTTTCTTGGCAACACACTGATCTTTTCCCCAACCACGTTTGTTTTCTCAGGGGCTGCTCCGACAGATTCCTGTAGTGGGCTCTGTGCTCAACTGGTTTTCTCCATTTCATGCTTCACCAAAGGGAAGAACATTTAACCTAACAGCAGGTGGGGGTGAAACTTGATTATACCAATGACTTTGGAGGTTGAACCAATGTTAGCAACTTGCAGGAGCAATAAATTAGTAGGCCCTTCAAAGTATATGTGCAGCTGTGGTGGTTTTGAAGGATGGTTATGGATGCTGCTCCTGTCCTGGTTTCTCCGCTTCTGCCTTTATGCCCTGCTGGTGACACTCTTCCAGAAGCTTCTGGTTAGCCACTGTTACAGGCAGTACAGTGTACTAGTTGGACCTTTGGTCTGATCCAGCCTGGCTCTTGTTATGTTCTTGTTAGCTGTCATAACTGAATAGAACTTCCAAGTTTAGGGGCAGTGTACCTTGGGGATACCACTTGATGGGCAACAGACATAGGAAGAGGGCTATTCCCTTCGTACCCTGCTTGGGGAATTCCAGTGGCATCAGATTGGTCCTTGTAGGAGACAGGATGATGGACTAGATGGACATTAAGCCAGATTCAGCAGGACTCTTCTTATAGTCATAGTCTAATAGCACATAGGATGTTTTGCAAATGTCCCTCTCTTCCTAAAACTTCTCAACCCCACGTGGAAAAACTGTGACTCATCCCTTCCACATTGAGAACTGGGAGTGTTCTCAAACTCCCAGGCTCTGGAAAAGACTGGGAGGGCCATTCAGAAGTTTGCAAATAGCTTCTCTTGGGGCAGCTGAAGAGCTCCAGGGAAGATGCTATATTGCAGAAGTAGCATCTAATGTACCACCGTGCTCAGAAGACTCAGCAGCAGCAACTTTCCACTCGTGGTTTGCTTTGGAATGTTGTTGTATTGAAATCCAAATGGAAGGTTATGAGAAAGAAGTGCCTTTGGTACAATAAAGTTCAGCTAAATAGGATCAAATTATAAATACCATGCTATAATTTGGCACGTTAAACCTAGTTTTCAGGTATGATCTGAAGGGCCACTAACCAAACCGTTTCCCCTTTGCCAGGTTCTTTAGAATCTACAGAGCCCACGTACGTCTCCAAAGTGCAGGGCACTGGGAACACCCCACCTCCCACTCCCACGTCAAGCCGTGCAAAGCAGAGGTTCCCTGGTAAGTCTTCCATTGCATTTCAGAAAAGCTGCTGGAGAGTGTGTCTTGCTTAGGAGGAGGTCCCAGTAGAAGCCATCCCATTGTCCCAATGGGATGTTTTATAAGCTTGGAATGCTGAATCCCGTCCCACTTCCATCGTTTTCTCTCTCTCTTTTGCTGTACATGCCCAGAATCACAAATATGCCCAGGGCATATCTATCTACAAGATCACCTTACCTCATATATGCCCACTTGATCACTTTGATCTGTGCAGCTGGCACTGTGACAGGTGCCACGTAATACTTACATATTTGTAAGGAATCAATCTTTTATGGTGGAGCAGCACCTAAGCTTTGGAACTCCCTGCCTATTGACACCAGGCAGGCACCTTGTCGATGTGTTTTAATCTGTTTTTAGTTTGCTGCGGATTTTATTGTACTTTTTGCTGAGTGTTTTTCATAGTTGTTTTTACCGATAATTTTATTGTTTTGCTCTTTGTAAACCGCTTTGTGGATTTTTTTTTAAACAAACAGCATAATTTTTTAATGAAATATATAAATAAATGTCTACCACTGGTGCCCAATCAACCTTATGAGCTAGCTTGGTTTTCCATCCATAAATTCCCAACTGTGGAAACAAGCAGGCAGCATTTCAGACCTTGCCGTCACTGCGTAGCGCTAAATCAAGTGTGTATATTTTGCCCCAGGACAAAAGCTGTTTAGAAGGTCCTTGAGGAACTCGGATGGGTTCAGTGAGACCAGCTCGGTGAGTCACATTGATGATCTGGAGAGAGCAGAGCAGAGACCTGCTGCAGCTCCCCCTGCTGGGCAAGGTGATTCAAAACAGCCAGACGAGAACAAGCTTCCAAACCCGGAAAGCGCTGAAGATTCCCGGGGTGACAAGGCGAAGGTCCTGGCAAATGACTGCACTACATCCGAGGAACAAGAGAGTCTAAGATAAAATCTAGACGCTGTGCATTTTAAGACTTTGTACAAAAAAATGCACTCCCTCTCTAGCAGGGGCAGCCTAATGATGCATTTAAAATGTGAACAGTGCCACAGTTAGTACAGTAACGACTACTGTTAAACTTGTGATCGACTGGAGATTTTTGCACAAAGTTTAGTGGAAGAAGTCTTTTCTCCCCGCCCCACCCTCTTTCACCTTCTCTGCGGGGGACATCACCCTGGTTTTTCCTGTACACTTTGTCATTATTGCTTTCGGTCCGGCTTACGTTCACATTGCCCAGGTGGTAAACAGCAGTTTGTTCGCCACTGAAGTTTGCAAATGCAGGATACAGCTTGTCTCCAGCTGGCATCTTAAAGAATGATTTGCTGCTGTAATTTTCAAGATGCTCTACCCAGACACTTCCCTTCAGGTTGGAATGATCAATTGCACTTGGTGCTATGTGTTTTTGTAAAAAAGAAAAGGTTCTAACTGTTTAATAAATCTACCAACTGCTCACTACCTTATTTTCAAATACCTATTTTTAGAGGTAAATCTATAGGCACCCCTCCATACGGTTCCCTTGGTTTTATGAATAGCCTTTAAAAAAAATCTGAAAGTTTGCTTCATGTGTACATATGTAAGTGATTGAGCACCACTTTGGGCAAAAGTTTCGCAGTCCAACTGAGGCCAACATTCCTCTTGTAGGAGTATTCCTCACCATGGCTGCTGGGAACAGATATCCCACACTTTCCTGCTTCAGGCCCAGTTAGGAGACAAACCCAAGCTTTGTTTAGAGCAACAGAAAGTCACCCCCTGATCTCTTTGACACCTTTCAAAAGGTGTTCGTGAAACACTTTTGAGCTGACAATGTTGCATATCTGTGATGTTTCCTGTACTGCTATCCTGGATTGTTCTGATTTGTAGTTTACATTTGCTAGATATTGTAAATACCCAGAGAAATTGTTAGGTTATTTACACTGCTGCACTATTTAAAGAAATGAGCTAACTTTTTTCTTTAATCAAAGAGAAAATACTGTATTCAGAGGCCTGTTTCATCCCCCTGTTATAATGCATTCACTTTAGTGATTGCTTTAATTCTGTTCCTATTGACCTTGCATCTTTTCATAGGGTAAGAAATCCTAGGAGAGAGTTGATGTGATCAATCCCCAGGCCAGTCTTTGATCAATTACTTCAAAATCCATAGTTTTTGTTTTTTAAGGGGGATCGATCCCCTTTTTCCTAAAGGACCTTTCCTGGAGTTAATAGCTTCTCCTTGAAATGACTGGTAACGAACTACCGCCTAATTCTACGCAACCCGGCGGTGTTAATCCTATACTCGCACGGATACTGAATGGCAGTTTGCAAGGGAATATTACACTGATTATATTTTGCCTTCCAAAATAAAGCAGTGGCTACACCCAGGCACAGAAAATGAACATTCAACACAAGAGGAGTCCCACCACGTCATAGTGGAAGAAGTTGCTTGTCTGAACCTAGAGTGGAACTGCTTTGAAACTCAAGTAACCAAACACATAGTGAAAATACATAAAAGCCGAAGGTCAGACTGAAGGCAAAATGCACCTAATTTCCCACAAGATAGTAACTTGTGGTCCAAGTTGCATTAGCAGTCAGTTATGTGTGCCAGGCGTGGAGAAGGTAGATGGTGTGAGGGAATCGGGAGAAGTTCAAGTGATGGTCGTTGCAATATCTGGTTTGGTCCTTGGCCCAAGGAAGCAAATTTCTTTGACAACAGGCTTGTAATATCCTTCAAAGTCTTTTCTTTGCTAGTGGATTTTGATGAGCAAAATGCATTGGGTATCGCCTTGGTGTGTAATGAGGACTACTGTTAAGTGTACTGTTGATTCGTTCTTTAAGGAACTGGGAATCCTTAAAAAAAGAGACAACCTTAATAGGTTAGCTTTGTTTAAATAAGAACTGGGGTGTTTTGTTTTGTTTTTAAAGTACAAATTCTCGTCTTCCTTGGCATTTTATTTGGTAAAATGAATATTAACTTGGGGTTCACTGAGGAGAAATGGGTTGAAGTTATAATCGTTAATACAAATTTTAATGTTTTTATATTGTTAAGCCAGCAGTTTTGCTGGGATACAGACCTAATTTAGATACTTCCCAAATGCTTCAATAAAGGTTCTTCAACTTGTTAGTATCTGGGTTTGTGTCTAAGTTTTCACATGTAAGCAGTTCGAGAGGAAAATAAACTTTCATGTTCAGGCGCATGTCTATCTTCCTGCTACCCTGAAAAGGGTTTCCCATTCATATCCATGGAATTGGCAACTCCCATCATCCCTGACCATTGGCCATGCTGGTTGGGGTTGATGGGAGTTGAAGTCTGCAGGGACAAAAGTTACACATCCCTGTAAAGTCACCTGTCAATCACTGTATTGGCAAAAGCATGTTACCTTTCTCTTGTGTACAATTTACTTCCCTTAGATAAGTGCAGATTGCTTTTCTGAGCATCGATTTGAGATCTTTCCCCTTAAGGCCATAATTTTGCTTTGGGCTCCAGTTCCTTCTGCAGATAGCTGTGCAGTGAGTTCCTTGCATGCAGGCAAACTGCTCCCCAGATTGCCACAAATAATCCAGAGATGTTGTATACTAGCCGAAAACCCACCTGTTTCAAATAAAGCTATTAAGGGGGGAAAGCAGCACTGGGCAACTGGCTCGAGCTGGCCTTTTAATTTTTGGCAATGCCCCAGACCAACCTTACAGTGGGGGGCACTTAAAAAATGAGGGCTGGACCCAGAATTACAATGCTATACACAGCACTGCAAGCCTGCCATTCGTGGCTCGGGGAAAGAGGAGAATGACAGAGGACTCTTAGCTCAGAGCTCCCACAAATCCAAACAGCACCCCGGAACTTGGGAAGGATGTGCATATCTGAAGGATATTGCACCCTCCTCAGTGGCATTACAGGGAGGCCTGCTTTATACCTTGATTCCCACACAGATAGAATCTCATCCAGTAAAAATATAGAAACCTTACGTATCTTTGTTATTGTTTGAGTCTTTGAGAACTTTTTCAGGATATGCCGCTGTGTAAACAGGGTCGGCTTCCACAGTCTTGTTTCATTTTAGCAAAAAGAAAAAAAGCTATTCATTGAAGTCACGTTCAGTCTCTGCCATCCGGAATGGCTGTTCCTCCTTTGGCACAATACACATCTTCAGAGTCTCACTTGGACTCTTTCAAAAGTCACACCTGGTCGGAAGAGACCTTCTCCCATAGGCCACTCTCGTTTTTCCTGTACAGCCAAGGTTTTCTGCTAGGAAACAGTGTCTTATCTGGAAAGGGATGCTCTTTTAAGTACATCAGAGTCGCTCTAATGTGGGAAACAAAGTGAGGCGGTTCAGCCAGAGGCGACGTCGAGAGATTCTGGAAAATAAACCGCAGAGTTAAAATACAGCATCGCTACTTCTACCTATCCCCACCACCACCAGAAAGCATCAGAAAGACCTGGAGATCCCTATCCATGGGTTAGAACAGGCATCCCCAAACCGCGGCCCTCCAGATGTTTTGGCCTACAACTCCCATGATCTCTAGCTAACAGGACCAGTGGTCAGGGATGATGGGAATTGGTAGTCCAAAACATCTGGAGGGCCAAGGTTTGGGGATGCCTGGGTTAGACTGTCAGACTAGGGCTGGAGTGACCTAGGTACAAATTCCCCATTTGGTTATGAAGCTCACAAAGTGACCTTGGACCAATTACACACACTTAGCCTAACACAGGATTGTTGCATTGTTAGGGTAAAGTGCTTTAAATGGGGATGCCTTTGAAAATGGTTCAGAAGCTTCACCAAGAACAGAAAGTCAGCTCCCTGGCTTTTGACAGGCTTGAGGCAAACAGATCATGCAACACCCATTTTGTTACAACTACGGTGGCTGTATGCTTCTGAGCCCAATTCAAAGTAGTGGTTTTATTTTTATTTTTTATTAAATTCCTATAGGTTTTCACCTATAAAGCTTACAGCTTATACCCCAATATATTCTGAAACACCTCTCCGGATATAAACTTACCCAGAACTTCTGAGGCCTTTCCCCATATCTCTGCTCTTCAGAATAGTGACAAGAGAGGGCCTTTTCAGTCGTGGCTCCCCACCTGAGGAATGTTGTCCCCAGCAAGGTCCGCCTGGCACCTTTGCCAACAACTTTCTGGCCCTGCCTTTCCCCTCAGGCCTCTTTCTAGACCAGGGGTCAACAACCTTTTTCAGCCGTGGGCCGGTCCACCGTCTCTCAGACCATGTGGTGGGCCAGACTATATTTTGGGGAGGGAAATGAACGAATTCCTATGCCCCACAAATAACCCAGAGGTGCATTTTAAATAAAAGGACACATTCTACTCACGTAAAAACACGCTGATTCCCAAACCGTCCGTGGGCCGGAATGAGAAGGCAATTGGGCCGCATCCGGCCCACAGGCCTTAGGTTGCCTACCCCTGTTCTAGACTGAGATCATGTTCATAGAATCATAGAATCATAGAGTTGGAAGAGACCACAAGGGCCATCCAGTCCAACCCCCCGCCAAGCAGGAAACACCATCAAAGCATTCTTGACATATGCCTGTCAAGCCTCTGCTTAAAGGCCTCCAAAGAAGGAGACTCCACCACACTCCTTGGTAGCAAATTCCACTGCCGAACAGCTCTTACTGTCAGGAAGTTCTTCCTAATGTTTAGGTGGAATCTTCTTTCTTGAAGTTTGAATCCATTGCTCCGTGTCCGCTTCTCTGGAGCAGCAGAAAACAATCTTTCTTTTGTTCTTTTGTTTTTGCTGCGCTGTCAGGGCTTCCTGCAGCTGTTGTTTTGCTTTTATGTTACAATGTATTAATATAAATATTTTTTAATGTGCCTAGCTCACTTGGGAGAGCTTTGGGTAACAAGTGACTAACAAATCCAGTATTTTGTTTGTTTCTTTCTGTTTTTGGAAGGGGGGGGGGACAACCTCACATAAAGCCATTCGCCATCTTTCCCAGGAGGAAAGACCCCAAGTTTCTCTGGGCATTTCATTGGGACCCCGCCACCATCTTGTTCATGAGGACCAGTTACCTGCAAGATGTGCTGATCATCCTGGGCTAGCCAGAAATCCACATGGGGGAAAGGCATCCAAAAGTAAGGGCCGATACACAGTTGTTCCTTTCTCGAGTCGTAAACGTTAACCATCTACAAAACAGCAATTTCCGAACAGCGTGTTAACCCCCCCAAAATGAAAAGGCAGTGGGAGAGTCATGTATGTATTTATCTGGAGGCTTTGCACACACGTACGCGCACACACAAACACAATTCCTGTGTTTGCCGATGCTAAAAATAATAGTGTTTGGGATTCTGATTTAAAACTCCTACAGTCCACACTGCAAACTGAGCGCCAGCTTTAGAAACGCCTGTGACGCAAGGCAGGCAAATGCCGCAAGAAGTTACGTCCCACCAGCAATTACATTTTCTAATCTCCTGAAAACTGAAGCACGCGTCTTCTTACCTTGGCTCCCGTTAAGATACTGGCAGACCGCAGATCCACATCGGGCCCCTTGTCTGGAAACGTTGCGTGGAAAATCTCTCCCGTTTTAACATTCGCAGCTGGAAAAGCAACGTCGGATCACATGGAAAGGCTGTCGCACAGAGGGCAGGGGCAAATTTGCCCCCTGTTGCTGCAAACTCTTAGGATGGAACTAAAGCCCACAAGTTAAAAATCACATGAAATAAGATCCAGATTAAACATTAGCATCAGCTTCCTAATGGAAGCCGTGGAACAGGCGGCCTTGGAAAGTGGTGGGTGCTCCTTGGTTAGAGTTTTCAATAGAGGTTGCTTGGCAGGGACGCAAAACCATTGATCTCGTGCATCAGTTGTGGGTTCAACTAGGTATTTTAGATACATGTGAACTCTCATGATTCTGTATCCCATTGCAGTCATACTCAGAGTAGTTCCACTAAAAGTAATGGACACAAGCAGCTTATGTCTCTTAATGTCAATGGGTTTACTTTGAGAGGAACTTTCCCTTCCAGATCCATTTCAATCAAAGTTTGCCCTGTTTGGACATACAGCTTCGGTCAGCCTGTATGATGATATCTGCCAGGAGACAGATAGGGGAAATGTGTCCCTGTTAATTCTCCTCAACCTCTCAGCAGCTTTCAATACCATCGACCATGAAATCATTCTGGAGCGGTTGTCCAAGTTAGGGATGGGAGGCACTGCATTGTGGTGGTTCCAATTCTACTTGGATGGACTGTTTGGCCCTATGGATATAATTATAATTATAATAATTATAATAATTAATTATTTATACCCCGCCCATCTGGCTGGGTTTCCCCAGCCACTCTGGGCGGCTTTCAACAGAAATATTAGAATACACTAATTTCTTAAAGATTAAAAGCTTCCCTAAACAGGGCTGCCTTCAGATGTCCTCTAAAAGTCTGGTAGTTATTTTTCTTTTTGACATCTGGTGGGAGGGCGTTCCACAGGGCGGGTGCCACTACCGAGAAGGCCCTCTGCCTGGTTCCCTATAACTTGGCTTCTCACAGCGAGGGAACCACCAGAAGGCCCTCGGCACTGGACCTCAGTGTCCGGGCAAAGTGATGGAGGTGGAGACGCTCCTTCAGGTATACTGGGCCGAGGCCGTTTAGGGCTTTAAAGGTCAGCACCAACACTTTGAATTGTGCTCGGAAACGTACTGGGAGCCAATGCAGGTCTTTCAAGACCGGTGTTATGTGGTCTCAGCGGCTGCTCCCAGTCACCAGTCTAGCTGCCGCATTCTGAATTAATTGTAGTTTCCGGGTCACCTTCAAAGTTACAGGGAACCAGGCAGAGGAACTTCTCGGTAGTGGCACCCACCCTGTGGAACGCCCTCCCACCAGATGTCAAAAAGAAAAATAACTACCAGACTTTTAGAGGACATCTGAAGGCAGTCCTGTTTAGGGAGGCTTTTAATGTTTAATCGATTATTTTATTTTATTTTTTGTTGGAAGCCACCCAGAGTGGCTGGAGAAACCCAGCCAGATGGGCGGGGTATAATTAATTATTATTTATTATTATTATTATTATTATTATTATTATTATTATTATTATCTGAACTGGGCCTAAAATTAGAACAAAGTCCAGGAAATGTTTTAATATCTGATCTGGTGAAAGCAGACAATATACCTACCAGAATAGGATCTTCTCCTTTAGCAAAAAAACAAAACAAAACCCTGGCGATTTCAAAAGGCAGAGTGCTTGAACCTCTCATTAAACCATCTGCATCATTTTTAGTCAGCTTGATAAATTGACACCAATTGTGAACGTTACTCACCAATTCCATAAATGAATGGCAAATGTTTCCCTTTCTCTTGCCGGTCATTTAATTCTGTTATTTAAAAGAGAGAAGGAGAGAGGAAAGGAGAGAGATAACAATAAAACCTCTTCTTCTTCCAACATGGAGCTTGGGAAGAAACAGAGATAAAAGTCCCTGCCAGGTATACACAAATACAGTCATACCTCGGTTTAAGTACGCTTCGGTTTGAGTACTTTCAGTTTAAGTACTCCGCAGACCCGTCTGGAACGGATTAATCCATTTTCCATTACTTTCAATGGGAAAGTTCGCTTCAGGTTAAGTACGCTTCAGGTTAAGTACAGACTTCCAGAACTAATTACACTCATACTTCGGGTTAAGTACGCTTCAGGTTGAGTATTCTGCGGACCCGTCTGGAATGGATTAATCCACTTTCCATTACTTTCAATGGGAAAGTTCGCTTCAGGTTAAGTACACTTCAGGTTAAGTACAGACGTCTGGAACCAATTGTGTACTTAAACTGAGGTACCACTGTATAGGACTCATAAAATATTCATTCAAATTTGTGACATCAGTCTGGGGTTGGGAGATGCTACTTTTAAGGATAGTCTCCCCGCAAGGCGACCTGAAAGTCAAAGAAACGCAAAAATACAATGCGGAAATCCTTCTCCAGAACAGGGACTGGGATCTGACATCAGCATGGATGACTATAGTTGCCACTTGCATACCATACATTTAAAGCATGATACTGCTTTTAGCAGGAACAGCTTTTCCCAAAGGATCCTGGGAACGGAAGTTTGCTAAGGGTGCCGAGAGTTGTTAGGAAACCCTTATTCTCTCACGGAGCTGCAATTGCCAGAGTGGTTTTTCAATCAATCAAAAAATCAATTGATTGCTCTTCCCAGGGAACTCTGGGAGCTGTAGCTCTGTGAGGGAATAGGGGTCTCCTAACAACTCTCAGCACCCTTAACAAACTACAATTCCCAGGTTTCTTTGGGGGCACAAGACACAGCTGTTTAAAAGTGGTGCTTTAAATGAACGGTGCGGATGTGGCAAGAACACCTTAGGCCAGGCAGCTGAGAAGATGGGGAGCAGAGGAAGGCTACCCATTTGAAACAGTTACATACCTGTCGCACAGAAGGTCACTAAATGGACATTATCCTGCAAGCGGTCAAACGCTCCTAGGAATAACAAGAGGGGAAAGTGTGAGACCTGCGGAACAGAAGGAGATACTTCCAGGCTACATAGAAAGAGTTCTTTTTTAAAAAAGAAAAAAGGCAACATTGGATAAAAATCCTACATTAGTCCCACTCAAAGTAGACCCACTGAAATTAATGGAAATGACAGGTGCTGGCCTATTTATTTCAGCGGTTATCCTGAGTGGGAGCTGGTTGACTCCAAGCCATGCTAATAACCAATTCATTCTACTTTAAGCAGTCATGGTTTCCCCAAAGGATGCTGGGAACTATAGCTTGTTAAGGGTGCCGAGAATTGTTAGGAGACCCCCTATTCCCTCACATAGCTACAATTCCCAGAGTTGCTTAACAATCAATCCCTCTTACAAGGAAACTCTGGGAATTGGTGCAATCAGGGCTTAAACCTTGATTGAAATGGGAATTGGTGTGGCCTCAGAGCCCTATCAAGAGGGCTTGTAACTCTCATAAGGCTCATAACTCTAGGGCAGACCTTCTCAACCTTGAATCCCCAGATGTTGTTGGTTTGCTAGCATGGCCAGTGGTCAGGGATGATGGGAGTTGTAGTTCAAGATCACCTGGGAGCCCATGGCTGCTCTAGGCTGTCCACTCGGGCATCATGCCAAACCTCTGTAGCAAAAAAGGGGGGGGCAAACCATAGTTTGCAAACCCGCTGGAAACTGTGCTGTTAGATTCTAGTTTGCCAGCGGATCAAAAACCATGGTTTGCCAGCTCAGCCATCACGCCAGGCCACAGTTAAACGTCCTTCCACCGCTTGATGCAACGTCTGAATCAAGTCTCTGTGGCACAGCAGAGGCTGAGCGGCATCCCCAGTGGGCAGGGCTTAAGTGCCATTCATTCCTCTTTGTCCCTCCCCATGGAGGACCCACATGCAGGATTTGGTGTGAGCCCTTGAGCTATCCCCAACAGCGCAAACCTCTCATCAGCTCTGCAAGCTTTACCTGCATCCAGTCGGAATACTAAACCTTGACAGAGGGAGTAGGGGGTGGGAATGCAAACTTACTCAGGAGCTGATTGGTAAGTCGCTGGGATAAGTGCCTGTCATCGCTGAATCCTCCAATCAGGTGTACTTCCAACCTAACAACAGGGACGGAAGCTGGAGATATAACCTGTTATCACCGGTAGATTAATCAACTAAAGCCTTAGTTGAGTGGAATCCACTAAAATTTAGATTATTCATTAATTTGTTTTTACTCTATCTTGATTTTGGCGAATTGATATAATAGAGAATGTAAAATAAATTATTACAGGGTTCTGTCCCACCCCACCCGCTTATTCTTGAGTAGTAACAAACTTATCACAGTTTATTTCATCTCAAATTTCCTTAAACATTGTCAAAAAGGTTTGGAGGCATAGTGGTTAGAGTGGCTAGACCAGGGTTCAAATCCTCACTCGGCCACGATGTTCAGTGGGTGACCTTGCGCCAGTCACTGCCTCTCAGCCTAACCTACCTCACAGGGTTGTTGTGGGGATTAAATGAGGAAGTGGGGGAGACTCATATATGCCACCTTTAGCTCCTTGGAGAAGGTGGGGATATCAAATATAAATAAAATTTCCATATTCATTAAATAACAGTTGATCATCTGCCCTTTTTGCAATTTGCTTGGCAGTCACCAACAGTTAAAGAGAAAAGCTGACCTTCCACATTCCATGTTAGGAGAAAGCACTTTCACTGCATTTGTAATTAACAAAACTTCTGTCTCCGTATCCGATCCATCGCAGTGAGTCAAACAGATAGCCCCGCTGCCTGAGGGAAACAAAAATACAATATGGATGGCTTGCATGTTCCAGGCAATGGCAACTACAGTCTGCAATTGCTGCCCGTATGCTATCAGGTTCAATGTACCTGTATTACTTTAAAAGGTAAAAAGGTAAAGGACCCCTGGGCGGTTATGTCCAGTCAAAGGTGACTATGGTGTTGCAGCGCTCATCTCACTTTCAGGGCAAGGGAGTCAGCGTTTGTCCACAGACAGCTTTCCGGGTCATGTGGCCAGCATGACTAAACCACTTCTGGCGCAACGGAACACTCTGACGGAAACCAGAGCGCATAGAAACGTCGTTTACCTTCCCGCTACAGTGGTACCTATTTATCTACTTGCACTGGTGTGCTTTCAAACTGCTAGGTTGGCAGGAGCTGGGACAGAGAAACAGGAGTTCACCCCGTCATGGGGATTCGAATCGCCGACCTTCCGATCAGCAAGCCCAAGTGGCTCAGTGGTTTAGACCACAGCGCCACCCACGTCCTTGTACAGTCATACCTCGGTTTAAGTATGCCTCAGTTTGAGTACTTTCAGTTTAAGTACTCCGCGGACCTGTCTGGAATGGATTAATCCACTTTCCATTACTTTCAATGGGAAAGTTCGCTTCAGGTTAAGTACAGACTTTTGGAACCAATTGTGTACTTAAACCGAGGTACCACTGTATTGTATTACTTTACAAGGTCCTTAACAATTTGGAGCCAGGATATCTCAAGGACCACCTAAACCCTTACATCTGGGAGCTGCCCCTGAGACCACATAACACCGGTCCTGAAAGACCTACATTGGCTCCCAGTACGTTTCCGAGCACAATTCAAAGTGTTGGTGCTGACCTTTAAAGCCCTAAACGGCCTCGGTCCAGTATACCTTCTGGCGGTTCCCTCGCTACGAGAAGCTAAGTTATGGGGAACCAGGCAGAGGGCCTTCTCGGTAGTGGCACCCACCCTGTGGAATGCCCTCCCACCAGAGGTCAAAGAGAACAACAATTACCAGACCTTTAGAAGGCATCTTAAGGCATCCCTGTTTAGGGAAGCTTTTAATGTTTGATGGATTTTGTATTTTAATATTGTTGGAAGCCGCCCAGAGTGGCTGGGAAACCCGGCCAGATGGGCGGGGTATAAATAATAAATTATTATTATTAATTACTATTATTATTATTATTATTATTATTATTATTATTATTATTATTTTCTCTGCCCAGTCACTGAGGTTTTTTGGGGATCACTGTCAGAAGCCCATCGTGACTTGGATCTGTGCCTCAGATGTATCCACTGGGAGCTGTGCATTTAATATTGTGAACTCCCTTCCAGTGAAGGTCGGACCCCCCTCCCTACTGAACTTCCAGCAAGCATTTTAACTGAAATCTGATTTCTTTTTTGTTTTAACCAAGTTTTGTTTATTTGCACTGCACCTTCATACAAGAGACTGTTGTAGTTCATCAGTATATAAATTGTTTAAATAAAAAATATGCAGCACTCCAAGCTTTATCTGGAACTCAAAGCCCTCCCTGAGCCACACCCAGAGTTTATACTTTGGTAAGGATGTCCCTCAACTCTTAAAAGGCTTCTTTTCTTCCCAGATACTTGGATGTCATCAGCCAAAATCTGTTATACTTGCAGAAAAACCCTATAAATTAGGGGCATCGGAATCCAGGGGCATAGTTCAAAAGCAGCAAGGTGCCCAGAGCCCAATGACATACCTGTGTGTCTGAGGACCACTAAGTGGCAGGTAGTTGCATCATCCGATCCGAGAATAGAGACAGAAGCTGAGGAAAAAGAAGGAGAAGGAAAAGTGAGGACATGGCAACTATTTCTTAACTTTTGGATGGAACTTCCTTAGCGCCAACCTACCATCCTTAGGAGTGGTGGCTGCAAATTCTCTCTGTTGGACGTAGAGAAGTCCTTTGGGGCCCACCGATTGAGCCGGCTGACCTCTTAAGACTTTGGCTTGTTCCTGTAGAAAATGGGGGAACAAAGTCGTATTTAGGTTCCCAGCTAGCACAACCGTTCCGAGATCAGAAGCCCTCAATTCTGAAGATATGCACCTGCATATCCAGGCAAATGCCTCTGGTCTCCCAACCAGACTCCTAAACTATTTTACTGTATTTGAATGGGAACGTTTGACTGTGTGCTGCAATTACGGGGGTTCGTAGTTAAATCTTTGTGTTGACTGCTTTTTTATATATATTTTGCAAACCACTCAGAAGCATTATTTTGGGACGAGGTGGTCTACAAATAAATAAATAAATAAATTCAGAAAACAAAAATACCCCAAGAGCTTTCCTTAAGAGTTGGAAGGGGCCCCGAGGAACATCTGGCCCTACCCCCTGCAATGCAGGAATATGCAGCTGTCACTTACGGGGATCGAACCTGCAGCCTTGGGAGTTATCAGCACCATGCTCTAACCAATGGAGCTATCCAGTTGTCAAAGCAAACCTTCCAGGCCAAATTACAAATCACTTGGAAGTGCATAGAGGATTTATTCCCATAAACACACCAGGGTGTGACAAGAGTTCAGCCCATGGTGATGTACCAATATTGGGCCATTTTGTGAGGACATGTCAAAAGCCAGGCGCTTCATCCTACGGGCCAAGATGGTGACAACCAGGCATGGGCTGAATTTTCCTCCGTGGAGTGGTTGCTTGCAATAAAATCCAAAACAGGGGTCACGAACATGCTGCCAATGTTGCCACCAGTATGTCTTATGGTGGCCAAGAAAGATCTCAGTCAATATCCCCTCAAAAAAAAATCCACAGTTCACAAGAGACCTTTGGTCTTCTTCCTGCCCAGTTTGTGTTTGCACTGGCTTGGCCTCTCCCACATTGGGAACCTTCCCAATCATGAACTGGACCAACAATGGACATCCTCTTCCATTCCAAATGGAGCAGAGGTACAAAAAGTTCTCTGTAAGAGGTTGGCTGACGTGGGTGCATTCTCCCCCACTGGCGGGGAAAACAAGCCCACACCATATTGCGGCCCTCTTTTTTCTGCTCTTTTAGATGTGGCAGCCATTTTGTGATCTCTCTCCTCTCTCACAAACGCACACATACAGTAACCATTTTGTGGTTGGAACATCGGACTGAAAACTGGGGTACCAATGTTCGAATCCCCACTCAGCCATGGAGCTCTCTAGGTGACCTGGGGCCAGTCACTGCATCTCACGTCTAACCTACCTCACATGGCTGCTGTGAGGATAAAACCATGAACGCCATCTTGCGCGCTTTTGGAGGAATATAAAAGTGAAATAAGCAAGATATAAAAGACATTCCAAAATTCCAAACTTGCCGCCAAAAGGTGGGCGGTCACCGTTATGTACATAGGAAAAAAAACCCTGTTTCTCAAGTATTTCAGGGAGCAGGGGGAAAAATCAGCGAAGGTTTGAGGAAGACACAAGAAGGGCATGAGAAGAACATCTGCAAAAAGAGCAAGTGTGGGGAAATTTGGTTGCATTTTTTTAAAGGGCAGGCCTATGGAGAAAAGCCTGAAAGCAGCCCATGCAAAATAGAAGTTGAGAGTTACCTTACACCAGGGCATTAAGAATAAATTAAAAGTCACAAACTCTCAAGTCATTAACACCATTAACACCAAAACAATGGCCACTTAAACGCACAGCATGTTTGACTGATTTTATTTATAACCTAACTTTTTCCCCTTCATGGATCAATGCCTTGTCGTGGCGAAGGGGCTTGAATAATTCAGAGAAGCTATGAGCTATGCCATGCAGGGCCACCCAAGATGGACAGGTGGAGAGTTTTGACTAAACGTGATCCACCTGGAGAAGGAACTGGCAAGCCACTCCAGTATCCCTGCCAAGAAAACTCCATGGACAAAGACAACAGGCATATAAAAGTTATGACGCTGGAAGATGAGCCCCTCAGGTCGGAAGGCGTCCAACATGCTACTGAGGAAGAGCGGAGGACAAGTACAAGTAGATTCAGAGCTGATGAAGCGGCTGGGCCAAAGCCGAAAGGACGCTCAGTTGCGGATATGCCTGGAAGCGAAAGGAAAGTCCGATGCTGTAAAGAAAAATATTGCATAGGAACCTGGAATGTAAGAACCATGAATAGAGGTAAGCTGGATGTGGTCAAAAATGAGATGACAAGAATAAATATCGACATCCTGGGCATCAGTGAACTAAAATGGAAGGGAATGGGTGAATTCAGTTCGGGTGACTATCATATCTACTACTGTGGGCAAGAATCCTGTAGAAGAAATGGAGTGGCCCTCATAGTCAACAAAAGAGTGGCAAAAGCTGTAATGGGATGCAATCTCAAAAATGACAGAATGATCTCGATACGAATCCAAGGCAGACCTTTTAACATCACAGTAATCCAAGTTTATGCACCAACTACCGGTGCTGAAGAAAGTGAAATTGACCAATTCTATGAAGACCTACAACACCTTCTAGAAATGACACCAAAGAAGGATGTTCTTCTCATTACAGGGGATTGGAATGCTAAAGTAGGGAATCAAGAGATAAAAGGAACAACTGGCAAGTTTGGCCTTGGAGTTCAAAATGAAGCAGGGCAAAGGCTAATAGAGTTCTGTCAAGAGAACAAGCTGGTCATCACAAACACTCTCTTCCAACAACACAAGAGACGACTCTACACATGGATATCACCAAATGGGCAGCATCGAAATCAGATTGATTATATTCTCTGCAGCCAAAGATGGAGAAGCTCTATACAGTCAGCAAAAACAAGACCTGGAGCTGACTGTAACTCAGATCATCAGCTTCTTATAGCAAAATTCCAGCTTAAACTGAAGAAAGTAGGAAAAACCACTGGGCCAGTAAGATACAATCTGAATCAAATCCCTTATGAATACACAGTGGAAGTGAGGAACAGGTTTAAGGATTTAGATTTGGTGGACAGAGTGCCTGAAGAACTATGGATGGAGGCTCGTAACATTATACAGGAGGCAGCAACGAAAACCATCCCAAGGAAAAGGAAATGCAAGAAGGCAAAATGGCTGTCCAATGAGGCCTTACGAATAGCGGAGGAGAGGAGGCAAGCAAAATGCAAGGGAGATAGGGAAAGATACAGGAAACTGAATGCAGATTTCCAAAAAACAGCAAGGAGAGATAAGAGGGTCTTCTTAAATGAGCAATGCAAAGAAATAGAGGAAAACAATAGAATGGGGAAAACCAGAGATCTGTTCAAGAAAATTGGAGATATGAAAGGAACATTTCGTACAAAGATTACCATAATCAAGGACAAAAGTGGTAAGGACCTAACAGAAGCAGAAGACATCAAGAAGAGGTGGCAAGAATACACAGAGGAATTATACCAGAAAGATATGGAGGTCTCGTACACCCCAGGTAGTGTGGTTGCTGACCTTGAGCCAGACATCTTGGAGAGTGAAGTCAAATGGGCCTTAGAAAGCACTGCTAATAACAAAGCCAGTGGAAGTGATGATATTCCAGCTGAACTATTTAAAATTTTAAAAGATGATGCTGTTAAGGTGCTACACCCAATATGCCAGCAAGTTTGGAAAACTCAGCAATGGCCAGAGGATTGGAGAAGATCAGTCTACATCCCAATTCCAAAGAAGGGCAGTGCCAAAGAATGCTCCAACTACCGCACAATTGTGCTCATTTCACACGCTAGCAAGGTTATGCTTAAAATTCTACAAGGCAGGCTTAGGCAGTATGTGGACCGAGAACTCCCAGAAGTGCAAGCTGGATTTCGAAAGGGCAGAGGAACCAGAGACCAAATAGCAAACATGCGCTGGATTATGGAGAAAGCTAGAGAGTTCCAGAAAAACGTCTACTTCTGCTTCATTGACTATGCAAAAGCCTTTGACTGTGTCGACCACAGCAAACTATGGCAAGTTCTTAAAGAAATGGGAGTGCCTGATCACCTCATCTGTCTCCTGAGAAATCTCTATGTGGGACAAGAAGCTACAGTTAGAACTGGATATGGAACAACTGATTGGTTCAAAATTGGGAAAGGAGTACGACAAGGTTGTATATTGTCTCCCTGCTTATTTAACTTATATGCAGAATTCATCATGCGAAAGGCTGGACTAGATGAATCCCAAGCAGGAATTAAGATTTCCGGAAGAAATATCAACAACCTCAGATATGCAGATGACACAACCTTGATGGCAGAAAGTGAGGAGGAATTAAAGAACCTTTTAATGAGGGTGAAAGAGGAGAGCGCAAAATATGGTCTGAAGCTCAACATCAAAAAAACCAAGATCATGGCCACTGGTCCCATCACCTCCTGGCAAATAGAAGGGGAAGAAATGGAGGCAGTGAGAGATTTTACTTTCTTGGGCTCCTTGATCACTGCAGATGGTGACAGCAGTCACGAAATTAAAAGACGCCTGCTTCTTGGGAGAAAAGCAATGACAAACCTAGACAGCATCTTAAAAAGCAGAGACATCACCTTGCCGACAAAGGTCCGTATAGTTAAAGCTATGGTTTTCCCAGTAGTGATGTATGGAAGTGAGAGCTGGACCATAAAGAAGGCTGATCACCGAAGAATTGATGCTTTTGAATTATGGTGCTGGAGGAGACTCTTGAGAGTCCCATGGACTGCTAGAAGATCAAACCTATCCATTCTTAAGGAAATCAGCCCTGAGTGCTCCCTGGAAGGACAGATCGTGAAGCTGAGGCTCCAATACTTTGGCCACCTCATGAGAAGAGAAGAATCCTTGGAAAAGACCCTGATGTTGGGAAAGATTGAGGGCACTAGGAGAAGGGGACGACAGAGGACAAGATGGTTGGACAGTGTTCTCGAAGCTACGAACATGAGTTTGACCAAACTACGGGAGGCAGTGCAAGACAGGAGTGCCTGGCGTGCTATGGTCCATGGGGTCACGAAGAGTCGGACACGACTAAACGACTAAACAACAACAACAACTTTTTCTCCATGGAACATACATGGCTCTTCCCCTCATTGTTTAATCCCCACAACAACCCTGGGAGGTAAGAAGAAGTGGTATCTGAAGAAGTGTGCATGCACACGAAAGCTCATACCAAAATATAAACTTAGTTGGTCTTTAAGGTGCTACTGAAGGAATTTTTTTATTTTGCTTCTACTACCTACCTGTACCTGGGAGGTAAGGACGCCTAGCGAGCTTCGTGGCTGAGTGGGGAACTGAACCCTGTTCTCCCAGAGCCTAGCCCTCTAGCCACGGCACCGCACTGGCTCTGTATTTAAGCTAGAAGACACCACCTTTTGGGAGAATTCCATGCTCCCTGGCACTGCGTTCCAAACACCTGTCTCCCTGTGCATATTTGCTCAAAAGTAAGGCTTTGGGGATGGGGTGGCGCTGTGGGTTAAACCACCGAGCCTAGGGGCTTGCCGATCAGAAGGTCGGGCGGTTCGAATCCCCGCAATGGGGTGAGCTCCCGTTGTTCGGTCCCAGCTCCTGCCAACCTAGCAGTTCGAAAGTACGTCAAGTGCAAGTAGATAAATAGGTACCGCTCTGGCAGGAAGATAAACAGCGTTTCCATGCGCTGCTCTGGTTCGCCAGAAGCGGCTTTGTCATGCTGGACACATGACCTGGAAGCTGCACACCGGCTCCCTCGGCCAGTAAAGCGAGATGAGCGCCGCAACCCCAGAGTCGTCCGCAACTGGACCTAATGGTCAGGGGTCCCTTTACCTTTAAGCCTGTGATCCTTTTCTACACCAGGGGTGGGTATATAAAAAAAATAAGCTTTCCAGACGCTGCTGAACTACAATTCCCATAATCCCGTAATCGCCAATAGGCCACTTACAAGCACAAGTGCACACACACTTACCTGAGAGTCATTCCCATTGAACTCGATGGGGCTTACTTCAGAGTAAGCATGCACATGATTGCACTGGCGTTGTTTCTAATATAAAAATAAAACTCCCATAGAGTTCAATGGCGTTACTTTCCAAGGTGAGCGGTGCACAGAGATGCAGCCTCAGAAGGGCACCACCAGAGCAGAGCAAACGAAAGACATTTCATTTTATTTTAAACACCTGCATCTAAGCACGCCCCCGCCAACTCGCACCCTCAGCCCTTGCCCTCCCCCCTTTCTTCTCTCTTCTCTTAATGAATCATTCCTATAATCAGCTCGCAGCTCACCTCCAGCTCCGGGAAGGTGTAGATCAGCTCCCTCGTGGGCTGGGACAAGCGGACCCGCTCCCCATTGACCAGCAAAGGCATCTCGGGGAAGCGTCCAGCGAAGGAGCCGCGGAACTTCCTGCCGGGGACTCTCAGCTGAGCGCCACGCCAGGAGGGCGAGGGCAGACCGGGCTGCAAAGGGCGCTGGGAAATGTAGTCCGCGGGCGCATTGGGAAGAGGGTGGGGCGACGTGGGAGGAGGAGGATCGGGGGGAGTCCTTGGGGATCAGGGGAGAAGATTTAGCGTCTATTCCAGCCCGAGGGCTGCTTTCATCCAAGGTCAATCTTCGGGGGGCCGCATAGCAGCGGTGGGCAGGGCCAAAAGCAAAAGTGGACAGATCAATGCATTTCTGTATTATAGGCTACAGCTCCTCCTCCTCTTCTTCTTCTTCCTCTTCTTCCATGCCTAATACCTTTTAAAAAGCCATTTGTGTGTGCATAAGCGCTCATGCCATAGCTGTCAAGTTTTCCCTTTTCTCGCGAGGAATCCTATTCGGCATAATAAGGGAATTTCCCTTTTAAAAAAAAAGGGAGAACTTGACAGCTATGGCTCATGCACACCGTCGCATCAGCGGCATGTTAAAATATATATGACATACGACTATTAAGATTTATTTAATATTTCATATCCCGCTTTCCTGTTTGGATAATAATTAGTTTTCATCGAAAAAGATAGGTATGAAAACGAAGGTCAACTTCACCCAAGAAGGGGTTCGTGGATAACGACGAAACTCTCAAAAGGCAAATGGGATTGTTGTACATTTGGGAAAAACTGGCCCAGGTGATGGAACTCAGAGCAAGCCCTCAAATTGCCAGGTCCTTAATGCTAAGGGAGTGTCATTAAATTACAAACTGAATCCCGGTCTTTTTTTAAAATTTAAAAAAATACTTTTTTTTTTACAAAACAGCTATGTTGCACGAGAGCACCAAATGCGATATTACTGACAACAACAACAATAATTTTATTATTTGCACCCCGCCCATCTGACTGGGTTGCCCCAGCCACTCTGGGTGGCTACCAACAGAGTATACAAAAATATACTCTGCATTCCATAAGACAAAAGCACACAGAGCATCATGAGAACGACAACGAATTTATAGCAGCTAGGCGCAACATAGCTTATCAAAATTGTTATAGTATTACATGATCTCACACACCTCAATTTGCTAGTGTGTGCAAATGAATCTCCTCTACAGCTTGTCCCTTATTCTTAAGCATCCTTTGCAAGACCGCCTTGCATCAACAGGCCTTTTCAACAGGACAAATTTTATGTGACTGGCCAACTCCTTACTGACCTTTCTTGCTTTCTTATGTCAGCTGCAATTTTTATATGCGCTCTATACCACTTTGACATTTTCTATACAAGTTAGTGGCATATAAAATATTTTTAAATAAAAGCTATGCCCCTCCCATGTCTTGCTTTTGTGGGGGTTTGGGGTGTTTTTTTTTTTTGTTTTTTTTTTGCACAAGTGCCTGTGCTCTACAGCCTGTGGGCTGTTTTCAGACTCACCTCCTGCCCCTGAGAAAGAGGAATAGCTGGCAAGCAGTAAGCAGCTGCTCAAAGTGTTCCCTGGAGCTGGCTAACTGCTATTTTTCAGTCTTCTTGCACATGGGAAGGGGTATAATCACAACCTGAGTTATTATGCAATAACAATTATACATCATGAAAACTTAATATAGTGTTGAAACAAAATAAAAAAATTCCTTCCAGCAGCACCTTAGAAACCAACTAAGTTTGTCATTGGTATGAGCTTTCGTGTGCATGCACACTTCTTCAGAATGTGTGCATGCACATGAAAGCTCATACCAATGACAAACTTAGTTGGTCTCTAAGGTGCTGCTGGAAGGATTTTTTTTATTTTGTTTCGACTACATCAGACCAACACGGCTACCTACCTATACTGTAACTAGTTAATAGAGTGTGTTGTATGTAGATGGAAACGAGAATGGGGAAAATGCAAATTATTTTAATAGGTATGAAGGATAGAAAGGTATGTAGAAAGGAAGGTAAAAAGGAGGAAGAACAGGCCTCAAGTTGCATAACTGATGAGTTTAAATCATTATTGGCAAACGAACTGAAAGAGTTTGAAGAGAGGACAATAGGAAAAGTCAAAGCCACTGGACAGATTTTAATGAAACCACAGAAGGGAAACTGAATGCAGGAGTCACTATTATAGCTAATCTGATCAAGGTAAGAAATCCTGGATAAGATTAATGAAATGTCAAGCTCAGTTTAAAAAAGAATAGATCTTACGTTTTCTTAGGGTTGCCATATTTTTAAAAAGTGAAAATATGGACACCAAAATTGTTGAGTGGTGTTGTTTTTAGGAGCTTTTCCTGCAAAATCTCCTAAATTTTTCATGTTTTTCCAAGAGTTTAGAAGAAAAACCTTCTGTTCTGAAATGTGTTGCCATACGTCTGGGTTTCCCCAGACTCCCCCCCCCCATTTGCAATAATTCCCCCTGGGCGCCATTTGCAACGTCCGAATCCCGTATACATCTGGGGAAACCCGGACATTTGGCAGCACTCGTTTTCTGAAATAGGGGGGGGGGGAACACCGCAAGTTGAGAAACAGGAGAATCTTAAGGCAGAAATGAAAAAACACCAACTTGCATAAAATTGTTCTACTGGTCCTTTGCCTTCTTTCATCACACAAACATTGTTGGTTATATTTTCAGCAGCTGCAAAGTTCCACAAATTCTTACGCCACAATTCAAGACAACAGATAATTCTTCCATATATTTTTGGGGGGCAATACAAAGCCTAGCAGCTGCTAGAAACCAAGTTAGCAAAAAGAATTGTTTTAGACTCTAAAATTTAAGAGTGCTGTTGTTGTTGTTTAGTCGTTTAGTCGTGTCCAACTCTTCGTGACCCCATGGACCATAGCACGCCAGGCACTCCTGTCTTGCACTGCCTCCCGCAGTTTGGTCAAACTCATGTTCGTAGCTTCGAGAACACTGTCCAACCATCTCGTCCTCTGTCGTCCCCTTCTCCTTGTGCCCTCAGTCTTTCCCAACATCAGGGTCTTTTCCAAGGATTCTTCTCTTCTCATGAGGTGGCCAAAGTATTGGAGCCTCAGCTTCAGGATCTGTCCTTCCAGTGAGCACTCAGGGCTGATTTCCTTAAGAATGGATAGGTTTGATCTTCTTGCAGTCCATGGGACTCTCAAGAGTCTCCTCCAGCACCATAATTCAAAAGCATCCATTCTTCGGCGATCAGCCATAGCTTTAACTATACAGATCTTTGTCGGCAAGGTGATGTCTCTGCTTTTTAAGATGCTGTCTAGGTTTGTCATTGCTTTTCTCCCAAGAAGCAGGCGTCTTTTAATTCCGTGACTGCTGTCACCATCTGCAGTGATCAAGGAGCCCAAGAAAGTAAAATCTCTCACTGCCTCCATTTCTTCCCCTTCTTTTTTTTTTTTTTTTAAAAAAATATTTTTATTAATTTTCCAATTAAAACCAATTATATCACATTCAATATTTCAAATTATACACATATATATATCAATCAGACCGAATGTTATGCCAAATCATCTAAAGAATTTTTTATTTGGGTTCCCATGCTTCAAGAAATTGGGAATTCCTCGCAACTGTCCACTGCCGTCTTTTTTCTAAAGTTCAAATCGTCCTTCAAGTTCATAATAATCCAGATCTTCCCCTTACAGTCACATAGATGTTTTCCACTTTCACGATTGTTTCCCAGCTGCTGATATAAATATCAAACAAAGTCTCACAGATGTTCTTTCTCCTGTGTGAGTTAATCAGTCCAGCCTCCCCATAAATCTTCTTAATGGAGCTCCTGTTGCGTTGAAGCAATTCGAAGTAGCGCCATCTTAAAAAGCTCAAATCACTTTCGCTTTTCTCTCATAGCCATGAAGATTTACGATCATTATAGAATTTACAGCTTTTCCAGGCAGGAGACCCAAACATCAAACCATAGACTCTTGGTAAATTAATGGATCTCCTTGCCCTATAGCTGAACTTAGCTTCAGGTCGCTGCTCCAATTTAAAGTGCGTCACAGCTCATAAATCCTCCGAACGCATTCAGAACTCCTTCCGTCCGACTAGGGGGGGGCTTTTCTCATCGGCAACTCCACATCTTTAAAAAAATATGCTCAGTAACAACAGTTATAAGGTTCAACTCACACAGTCTTTTGCTTCTCTTTCACTCCAAACAAGCCAGGACATCGCGTCCGGGAAGGTACGAGGCAACAATATGAAGAAATAAAATAAAATAAAAACTCACTCCCCTTATCGCTCCGTCCCCATCAATCCTTCTTCCAGATGCAGTACAATCTTTGACTCCTCTCACTCGGCAGCATAAATTTCTCAGCAGTAAACAGCGCTTCTTTCCCTCCTTCTGAAGTATGTCCATAGATTTAAGCCTAATTATCTTCTTTAACCATGGAAATCCCCGCCATGCAGATTAGCGTCCGGGAGTCCTGGCCCTTGTAAGTGCTCAGCCCAAGCTCCCCCCACTCCAAAAACAGTCGGAGTGGGTCTGGGGGCATCGCGGGCCAGCGGCCCCTCTCCGTAACCCCCGGAGAGGGTAGGGGGTTGCCATTTACTCCCCTAGCAACCGCCAAATTCCTTACAAAGGTCAGAGAGATGGAAAACAGGTCCGCCATTCCTGCAGGCGGAAACCGGAACGCTCCATTTCTTCCCCTTCTATTTGCCAGGAGGTGATGGGAGTATCCTCTCATATATGGCCTCCAGGAATTGTCCATCATCTTCAGGAAACTACTGCAGCCAATCCTGGAGATTTGACAAGCTGGTGACAATGAATGCTAGGCAGACACATTCACCAGGTGCTTCTGCCCAGCCAACACAAGTTGCCTGAGCCTTTAAGCCAGAGGTCCCCAAACTAAGGCCCGGGGGCCGGATGCGGCCCAATTGCCTTTTCAATCCGGCCCGTGGACGGTCCGGGAATCAGCATTTTTTTAAATGAGTAGAATGTGTCTTTTTATTTAAAATGCTTCACTGGGTTATTTGTGGGCATAGGAATTCGTTCATTTTTTTCCCTTCAAAATATAGTCCGGCCCCCCACAAGGTCTGAGGGACAGTGGACTGTCCCCTTGCTGAAAAAGTTTGCTGACCCCTGCTTTAAGCAAAGTGGAAGAAGCCCAGGTTACTTAAAGTGGTTGCATGGGAATCGAGAAGTCTCGAGCAGGAAGCTGCAGGAGGTGCAAAGCGAGCAGGGCTTAGTCAGGAAAGAGCGGGAAAAACCATGGCAACCACTCCCGGGTCAATGTTGCAAAATGGAACTAGGAGACTAGAATGTGGGTTGAGAGACATTCTTAAGCAGCAGTGGGAAAAGGGAGCTGCACTTTGTCTTCTGGCTCCGGAATGGCGGGGAAGGATTCATCTATTTTCCTAGTAGCTTCCCTTACAAAGGGGAATCCTCTAAGATGCTGGAAGTAAGCTTTGCCTGAAATCCTATAAATCATCTGCCAGATGGTGCGGACACTACTGAACTAGATGGAGCAATGGCGCTTGAATTGTGGACCAGGCAGGCTGAGTGATGGTGGTTTTCAATCCAGCTGCTCTTTCTACTAATTTTACATCTCTGTTTAGTTACAGAGCTCGAGTGTTGAGGGTGAGTAGCATATCTCCGAGAGACAGATTTCATTAGATTTTTCCATATCTGCACCCTGAAGTCTCCCAATGTTCACCAGCTGTTTAAAAGTGTGTTTTGCTTTTTAAAATGCATGCTTGCTTTTCAAGTGGTTTTTATTGGCTATTGGTTGTTGTTCTTATGGTTAATATTACTCACGTTTATGGTTCTTAGTTTTCTACAGAGGTGATTTTGGGAGTTGTAGTTTCCGTTTGCAAGCAGACGCATGCCTAATTCCCCTTCCCAGAGCTGCAATTTCCAGAGTGGAAATTGGTTTATCAATCCCTCTTCACAGGGAGCTCTGGGAAAGGGAATAGGAGCCCCCTAACAACTCTCAGCTCCCAGAATTCTTTGGGGGAAGGAAGCCATGACTCTTCAATAGGGCTTTAGATTGATGGTGTGAATGTGGCCCTACTCTTTGGCATTGTTTTGTTGCCAGACAGTTTAGCCAGCATATAATTGGCTGTTGAACCAATTCTTTTTTCCTACTTTAAGTTACAGGATTTTTATGTTTTACAATTTAAAATACTCATTCAAACATCCTGAAAATATCAATAGCTTCCCATCTTCTCTTTCCTTGGTTCATTAGAGCGTGTTGAATTTTCCATCTTTAAAAATCCTGATTTGAGGGGTATTAAAAAGTTGTGGTATGATTAGGTACAGTAATTTGAAATATGTTTTGGTTACTTGTAAATATTTAGGTTTTGCTTGGTAAATATCTATGTGAAAAGTTCCTACTTTTTAACATTTTTAAAAATTTTCTGTCATTTAAACAGGGATGGCCAACTCCCAAGAGACTGTGATCTACTCACAGAGTTAAAAGCTGGCGGTGATCTACCCCTTTTTGCGGTGTTCAGGTCAAAATTGTTGAGCTTTTTTCAGGAAGGAGGAAGGCCCATTTTTTAGGGGTTCATGTCAAAGTTGTCAAAGGCTTTTTTTGCCAAAGGCTTTTTTTAGGGGGAAGAAAGCCCTTTTTCTTTGGGGTGCAGGGCAAAAATGTTGAGCTTTTATTAAGGGAGCCAAAGTTGTTGAGCTTCTTTGGGGGGAGCCAGTGATCTACCACAGACGTCCAGTGATCTACTGGTAGATCACGATCTACCTGTTGGACGTGCCTGGTATAGGTTATTCCCAAATTTTCATGAAAACAGATGTTGATAAGTGCCTAAAATTGATTACAAGATATTGTAGTCCTCTTATATATGTATTGTAGTTATCTGTATTATTAATATTAATATTATACAACGGTATGTGATATTTTTTTTGCTTTCTACAACCAGTGATAACTGCTTCACTATGACTACAAAGAAGAGAACAAGACAGGGAACGTTCACACGTATGAGCAACCTTAAGAGAAATCTTGCCTTCTGAATTACCAACTTTGCGAGACGTGTTAAGATATGGACTGTTGCTTAGAGAACAAAGTGGTGAGAATATGAGAAACTATCCAGCTGCCAGTGAATGATTAAAAACGTTAACTTCGCTTTTTGGCTTTTTTTTTAGTGTATTTCAAACAAATCTCAATTTACCAAGCTAATCATCAATCAATCATAAAAATAATTGCAGATTTGGATTCCTCATGTGCAATAACATATTTTTAAAACCCCTCATTGAGCAAATTCGCAAAAGAAAAATATCTGTCCTTAAATGACATGCCCTAATGGTTCATTTTGCATTCACTGGGGAACAAAAAAATTGTTGCATTGACACCTGCAGTTGTTCTAACCTAATTTCAATGTGCTGATTTCATATCTGAAGTCTGTTTTGTTCTGTAAGCTCTAGGGTTTTTTTTTTTGCAATTCATGTTTTTCACTTTTCACCATAATCTTCGTTTTTCGCAATGCAAGAATCAAATCAGCATTGAAAGAACATATAACAGTTGAAAAATCTCATGCAACAAAAAATGAAAAAAAAAGTTCCCCAGTGATTATTACATCCATCAAAACTGATTTACAGCGTTGAATTTATCTCAATGCTGCCAAAGTTTTCAAGTGTACACAATTCCCCCCCCCCCATATATTCAATAAACATTTTCCAATCTTCTCTAAATGTATGTTCTTCTTGTTTTCTTCTTCTGTATGTTAAATTTGCAAGCTGTGCAGATTAAGAAGATGGATGGATGTAGCACATCAGCTGAGGTGGAAAACAATGATGTTGTCGAATGTAGCAAGGTGCCGCCGCCTGATTTTTGCTGACCCGCACCCCGTTCCACATTCAAGACATTTGCGGATCCCTTGGTGTAACTCTCAGACTTTGGAAGGTTGGCATCACTGAATCGGGTCAGGTACCCGCTAGAAACAGGTGGCTGGCTTGGCTACAAATGTAGAAAGAAGGAAGCCAGCACAGGAAATAAAGGTAAAAAGTCACATTTAATTGCAAGGTATTTCAGTATGAAGTGTCCTGTCTCTGCCCTAGCTGCAGGGAGGGAAGATTTAACAAGGATTTAATCAGAAATGGCGTCAGAGGGTGGGTAGTTGAGAAAACCCGCCACCCCTCTTCCCAGGGGCTAAAAGGGGAATTGAAGGGGTGAAATGGGGCCCGTAAATCCTAACTAACGCTTAGATAAATAACTCATCATGTAGAAATTAGAATTCGGGGATTTCCTTAGCCAGAGTTGGCAACCCTAGTTGGTTGGCAGAGAAAATAGCCCGGCTCACGTGAAATGGGCTTATTATGTAGGTTGAGAGTAGTTTCGTGTTTTGGAGCTCACCCCCCCCCCACTTCTGCCTTGCGCACAGTTTCACCTTGTATGAAATGAGTGTTTTGTGTCCGCCCGTTTCCCCATCATTGGCAGCCATTTTGTGATGGTGAAGTTTGGTTTACATGCCGTTTAAAATTCCCGAGGACGCTTTCAAGGTGACACTGTGTTGTATGCTCATGGGCAAAGTGGGAGATTAAAATTTCAGCTCCGTACTAAATTTGGAGCACCGCTGCTGCCTGGACCCATTACAAGATTAGCATCAGTATAAGAGGGGGCCCGACTAACCGCTCAAAACCAGCAGAGAGGACTCCTCTTATGTTTTTCAACTGCAGCGTAATGGAAACAGCAAACTCTGTAAAAATAAACAAATTACCTATTTCCCAGAAGACTTGCGGAAGAGGGGCAGAGTGTTTTATCCATTCTGGTTGTGGAGAAAGAGATAGCATAGAAACTTAAGTCGCTGTTGGTTGGAAGAGGGATGGAGTGGCTATGGACAAATCCTGCTTTCCAGCAGCCTGCTTGCTCACCTGCATGGAACTCCTGATCGCTTCTGGCGACCATGCTAGCTAAAGCTTCCTGGCCCTTTTGGAATGTTGGTGCAGACCTTCCTTCCCTTGCCTTGCGAGTCTGATTTCAAAGTCAGTTTGAAACGTCGGTTAGGACTGAGCAACTGTTAAAAGAGCAAGCCTAACCGTGTCTACTCAGAAGCAAGTCCTATTGAATACAATGGGGCCTGCTCTCAGGTGAATGGGGTTCAGATTATAGCCTTAAGAGATGAACAAGGGAGGGAAGAGCCACCTTTTGGTTTACAGTTTTTGGATATTCTGGCAGTTACTTACAATGCGCAATAGGGGCTGTTCGCTCATTATTTTTCGATTAATTTTGCACGTGTCCTTTGACAGCCACTGTTTCTGCCCCTTTCTTCAGCCTGCAGGTCACACGGATGATCCTTGCTCAGCAATGACGCCATGGGGAGGATATGGCCATAGTTGCTTCTTGAACATGCTTGTTTTTAATGGAGATGTTAGGGAGTGTGGGAGGTGTTGGGAATACCGTCTGAGTTGTTGCCCAATAAGTCAAGGTTTCTCTTTCTTAGAAGCTGAACAGATTGCAGTGAAGATATTGCGAAGGAAAGAGTTGAGTATGCCAAGGTACGTAATTAGCTTACCGTTTGGGGGCCAGAAATTCATTTTGTAGAGCAGAGGTGAGGAACCTCTAGCCTTCCAGATGTTGATGGACTACAACTCCCATCATCCTTGACCGTTGGCTTTGCTGCCTGGGGGCTGATGGGAGCTGGGAATCCAGCAACACAACACCTGGTGTGAAACTCTTAAGTTTGGGGAAGCGCAAGGCGACTTAAAAATAATAACATTCTATATCCTTCCTGTGGTTCTTCATACTCTCACCCTGAACTCCATTGTCTCCAGGATTATTATGTGAGCCCAATATGGTGCCGCCAGGCACTGTGGAACAGACTTCGCCACTGCCTCCCCCTACCAGCTCCTGGCTCTTGCCGTTCAGCTCACCCCCCTTCTCTTGCATCGGTTTTTGGAGCAGCAGCCAGCTGTCCTCATAGGCTGGCCTTGGCTTTTGAAGAGCTTGGAAATGGGCAGGAGCAGAAACAAAAGCCTCCTGACTTCGTGCCCCCCCCATAGATGTTTGGAAAAACTCAGGCAACCTCTGAGTGCAACTCTTTTTCTAGGTACGGAAGTGCTGAAGAATGGCGATGCTCTCCAATCCTAACCAGTAGATGACCAGGGACCAGGAGCTGCAGTTCAGGAGAAGAGAGGAACCAGCTCTCCTGTGTGAACTTACACAAGGGGCGGCTGCTGCTGCTGTTCGGAGTATCTACAGTCCCAGGAAGTGTGACTTTATCATGTATATGACTTATCTGCCTGCTTAACTGTGCAAGTTTAATAAATTGGAATTATGTAATCTGTAAATCTGAGAAAGAAATGGATTAAGAATTGGAAGTGGTGGGCCATAGCAATTAACAAGAATGTTGGGTTTGGGAGCCTGAAGGGGAGGGCTATAGTGTGGGGAAGGGGGCTGCTAGGACCAAAAAGCCCAGCATTAGGAAGGGCTGCCATAGGCATCATGGGGTGAGCATTTTCATCCCCGTCATCTCGACCTACATTCTGCTTTTTTAAAGAAAAAATCCCAGTTGAACTATATAGTAGACCCGCAACATTAACTCCCTTTACATACACAGTTGCAACCGGATGTGGGTTTTGGGGGTGGGTGGGGTTGGGTTAAAAATAAATAAATGGGAGAGTGGAGGAAATCTACCATTCCTGGCTTGGCATTTATTCCCCCCCCCATGCACCCAGTGGGCTTTCTTGTTTACCAGGCTCTGGAAAGGAGGTAGGATGACTCTGGGAAGCTCCCAGAACCCTCATGCCTGCTCCCCCGAGGTGGATAAGCAGCCTTCCACCTTGCAGGTCCAGGGATTCCAGACTTTGCACACAAGGTCCCTGGACCTGAACCCAAAAGTAAGTTGGAGGGGTTTGGGGGTCCAATGTGCTATGTACATGCCTTTGTGCATAACATTTGCACCCGGCTATCCTTACACATGAAACATACCCCTAGCACAATATGGAATCCAGATCCAGCCTATCAACGAAACTTGGAAATGGAACCATGCATGGTTGCCATATAATCCATGGTGAACCTATAACTTTGGGCAGTGCTAGTTTTCTAGAGAGAAAGGTGCTGGAACTCTCCACGAATGCCTCCCTTGTTCTCTTTTAATGGCAATGGTGCCCACCTGAGAGATGCCAGAACTTAGTACTGGCAAGATCCATCTGACTTGGGGATTGAGGATTATCTGCACATGCAAACAAAAAGTACAGAAGTGTAATCTTTGGCTCGTAATTGGAAAGGGCTAGAGCAGTAGCCTTGCATACAGGTTGCAGGATCAACCCTCAGCATCTCCGGGTTGGGCTGGGAAGACTGCTGGAAACCCTGGAAAACTCTTACTACACTCAGTGTAGACAAGACTCAGCTGGATGGTCTGACTCAATATAAAAAAGCATCAGTTTCTGTATTAAATTTTCCACGCTTTGGCAAATGCTGCTTAGTTCCAGAACTTTGAATGGCGCTCTTTGCTGCTGGCGCAGGACACAGTCAAAAGCTTGGCTGGGCATCCAAGAACTAGCAACACACTTCTCTGAATCATAGTCTTTAGTATATTTAATACATTAGATGAGCCATTGCAAATCAAAATGGAAATTGTTAAAACTCATACAGCTTACAAAATGAAGTGAACACACCCCAGTTGAAAGTATTCACACACTTTTGCTTTCAGTATTGTTCCATGAAATCGGTTTAGGAACTGTGCAAAAAAATCAAAAGGGTCTCTGTCAGAACGATTGCCTTGACGACTGTATATACTCTTGGAAGGTCACAGCAGCATCTATAGCGACGGAACTGGCAGTGACCCTATGCAGTTTTCTGAACTCTGAAGTGTAGAGTCAAAGGAGCCTGGTGTCAATCCACTCATGCCATCATTTTGAGGAGTTTCACCTTTCAGAAAGTCATCTTCCTCTTCACCTTTGCACTGCACGCACACACAAAAAGGAAATCAAAGTACTTAATTTGTTTTTTCACTCCACTATCTAGACTCAGGATTTTATACCAGACCAAAAAAAACACAGGAACAAACATACTCCAAGGCAAGGCATCCCATCAGAATTAAAGGTGGCGTTTGAATAAAATTGCTCACCTCATTAATGGGGTCTGTAGCCTCTATGAGGTCTTCAGAACACTCCTCTTCCCAAAACTGATATAATGGGTTGATTATGTTCTTTGATCTGCAAAAAGGCATAATATAAGGAGAGAAGGAAGTAGATACATGTGCTTTATTCCAGTGCCATCCAGATTCCCCTACAGTGGAAGAGGCTATCCTTCAATGGGTTAGTTCCCCCACTGCAATAGGGCAAAGTCAGTTTTAATGGCCATTCCATACAGGAAAAAGTCTTCCCCCAATTGCCTAGCTCTGAGGCCAGATGGCCATGCCAATGTTTCCTAGACTTATCCTCCACTCTGGCTTAAAATGACATGGAAATGTTAATAATGAAACCATCCTACGTGCCAATAGCAAACTCAGTTTGAGCAGCCAAAACAACACTTTGTATGAACAAGAGGGGAGGCATAAAGCTCAGGGGTTTCAAAAGTAAAAAACTGAACAAACACCAAGAGGAAATGAGAACCCCACAAACAGTGCACTTGGTACTGAGCAAGGAAACCCCCCCCCCAAAAAAAATCCTATGCTGGTGCTGCCCAAGGTTGACATGACACAGTTCCTCCCCACCCGGGTTGCCACAACACTACTGCATCAAGAACTTGTAATGGGAAACAAAAAGCAAAATACAGCCTGTAAACCTGAGCTGAAAGCGATGAGTGCTTTGCTTGGAAGTGCCGAACAGGCTCTTTCCATAATAATTAAGTAAAAAAAAAAAAAAGGTTCGCTGATGTCTGGAATTAGATACCTTTTGAGAATATAAGGGTCAAACGGGAAATAGCTGTCAAGGGGGTTTGTGCAAGTCTCAACAGAGTCACCCCCACAGCTGCTTCTTACAACTGGCAAAACTTGCCGCCTGTTCCTCTCGATGATGGTGTCACAAAATGCGATTTGGTATTTCCTGGAAGAGAGCGAAAATGGCTGGCCTGAAGCTTCTTTTGAGGAGAGATGCGACCACAAAAACTAATACGAGCACATCAAAAACAGCTAAGACCCTTTCTATCGGCTCAGGTGGGACCCAATCACGTCTTGCTTCTCCCCTCCCAGTACAGGCAACTCCCACAATGCGTAACTAAAATTACGTGTATTGGGAGCACCCTGGAAAGGCAGTGGGGTTTGCATAGCTGACATGCTGGACAGGGGGTTGAAATTACTGTCACAATTTGGCCTTCCAACCTACAAGCACCGTCCAAACAGGCAGAGCACACACCTGCAAGGGCCTATTATTAGAAGACAGAAATATATTTTGTCATCTATATTTCTGTATTCAATTAACAATATTCAAGAAAGTTTTTTTTAATAAAAAAAAGACACTTACCTGGTAATGGCAGCAAAAAAATTCACAATGGAAGGCAAGCAGACCTTCAGGGGGTTTAGCTGGCACATCACAATGCGTTCGAGGTTTAAGCTCTGCAGGAAGGCCAAACCTTCAAAACAAAACGAGCAAAGAACATTTAGCGCTTGGGTGGGAAAGCGAAAGCTGTTTGGGCAGTATGCATTTTTCACAATGCGCATGAGGCTCGGCGCCGCTTTGAATGCTACAGGAGAAAAGTGTGTGTTACTAAAAGCTGCACACATGCAAAAAGAAGGCACGGTCAGGCCTGGCTTCCTGGCAGATAAAACATAAAGGGTGCATGCTACTAAATGCATCGGATAGGAATGTCTAAAACGGACTCTGACGAAGATGGTGTTATCTGGTGGGTCAAAGGAAAGTTAAGGGCACAGCTGTCATGCCAAGGGGGACCATTACTCAGTATTCTCCACAGGTGGCCAGTAGCTCTTCAGGGTCTCAGCCCTACTTGGAGATGCTCTACCACTGAGTTATGGCCCTCCTAATTCAATTGAATTAACTCCAGTCTGAATGCTCTTCCACCCAGTATTTGTTCTGCTCTGTAAACTTATTCATGGCTCCCAAACTGAGGACTCCAAAGATGTGCCCAAGTACCAAGGAGAACAGTCCCCACCCACGCAGCTGCTTCTCGCTGTGAGCCATTCAACAATTAAACTGCCAAATTCTCCCTGAGCTGTTTTTCCCATATACACACCTTTCTTTAGGTTTCCGTCCACTATTTGCTTGTGACGAAATATGACCACGTAGAACACAGCCTGGCAGGTGGCATAAAAGGGCCCGTGAAGAGTGACGTCGCAAAAGGCTTTCGCCCCTGTGCCCTGGTTGTCGATGTACACGTGGAGCCAGTTGACCAGCAAGTCCAGGCAGGCTTTCACTGTACTGCAATGGGACCAAAAGGAGAGAGAACCTAATGAAGGGCAGTTGTTCTACATTTCACAAGTGAGTCGGTAGCTACCATTTGGGACAAGGTGCGACGAGGCAACTACATTCCTGTTAGCAGTTCAGGCTTGGTCACAAAGCCAAAAATGCATCTGGGCATGCCAAAAGCGTTCCATCTTTTTGCAAAACAAAACCAGTATTTGGAAATTGGCCGAAAGGACTCCAGCTACAGAGCAGAGCAATAAGGAAATTGGAGCAAACAGAAAGTCCAGATGAAGACTGACGGCTTAAGGTGTATACAGTGATGCACCTGGAGTGGAGAAAGCAGGGAAGTAGTTTTCTTCCTCTTTCATAAATACCAGAACTCATCCGTTGTAAGATTCATAGCAAATAGAAGGAAGTACGTACATTGGACGCTCGGGTTGCGAACATGATCCATGCGGGAGGCACGTTCGCAACCCATAGCGCCACGTCTGCGCACGCGCGGGTCACAATTCGGTGCTTCTGCGCATGCGCGGGCACTGAAACCCAGAAGTAACCCGTTCAGGTACTTCCGGGTTCGGCGCAGGACACAACCTGAAAAGACGCAACCTGAAGCATCTGTAACCTGAGGTATGACTATACAGTACTTCTTTTACATAGTGCATCATTGAAGGAGTTCAATCCTATAAGATGGTAGCGATGGACAGACTTTAAAAGAGGATTCCGCATACTCAAGGAGAAGATTGTTACATTTCTACAAGCCATGCTCTCCTTCCACTGCCACAGGCAGCTCTGAAGACCAGCTCTTGGGAATTGCAAGTGGGGAGGGTGCTGTCGTGCTCAGGTCCCACCTGGGGTCTTCCCACAGGTTGAGCAAAGCGAGAAGAGGATGCTGAACTAGATGGCTTTTGGCCTGATGCAGGAGGACTTGTCGTGCTTTTGCACAGACAAGTCAGAGCAAGGGATGACTTGAAGAAGGGCTTAAGACAAAATTCCTTGTGTGGACATCAAAGTCTTGACCACCAGACACCAGAAAAGGAGCTTGGTTATGGGGACCTCTCTACTATTCGAGACTTAGGGCAGGGGTAGGTAGCCTGTGGCTCTCAGGATGTTCTGGGACACTCCATCTCCCATCCTTTGCATTCTACCGCCCCAGGCAGCTGCCTGCATGGCAGAATGGGACACCAAAAATGGGAAACACTTAGCAGTCCAGGATAAGCTAGTCCTTGGGAAAGATATGTAAGCTCAGTAGTAGAGCATCTGCTTTGCATGCAGAAGATCCCAGATTCAATCCCTGGCATCTCCAGGTCAGCCTGGGAATGTTCCCTGCCCAAAACCCTGCACAGCTGCTGCCAGTCAGAGTAGACAGTACTGAGCCAAATGGGCCATTGGTCTGACAGCGTAAGGCAGCTTCCTATGACACCTGAGTCTCCATCGCATGAGCTCCTCCACTGCACTCCTGGATTCCACATATCTAGCCTTGCACAGCAGATTGGTAGCTACAAAAAGGAAGTTAGTAGGCTACTTACACAACCGGAACAAACTTTGCCCGTGCCAAAAAGCTGCCGGTGTAGTTGGCAGCAGCCTGCCTGATCACGGCTGGAGTATTTAGATTACGAAGCATTTTCCAAAGATGCTCCACAAAGGCTTCTGCAATTCCCTGTAAGACAGAGTCACATGTGGCAAGACATCAAATGCCGTGGAAACTAAATCCATGGACTCTTTGTTTGCAGGCATCAATTACTTCTGGGAGTAGGGGGTGAGGAACATGTAGCCCTCCAGATGGGCTCCAACTCCCATCAGTCCCAGGCAGCATGTCCAATGATCAGGGATGATGGGAGATGCGAGTCCAGTAACATCTGAAAGTCCATAGAGCTCCCCACCCTGACTTCGGGGAGATACCCAGCAAACAGGGACCTTTTTGGCAGTGAAAGCAATCAACATGCCTGCATATGTTGGAAGTAGTGTCCTTACTCAGATCTTGCTCACCAAGAAGACTGCGGGTGCTTTTAGCTCCAACCCCCAAGGCCTAGGCCACAGTTCTTTGCAGCGCCCCCCCCCCACATTTAAGGGATCTGGGATGGCTCCCCACATCAATAAGTGGGAGCAAAGCACAGCAAGAGAGGCAATTAACTGTACGCACCAATTTGAAGCTAGAGAGGTAGAACATGATGTACTGCACGTGACATAAGCCATGGGTCGGCAAAATGAGCTTATCGAACACTGTCACCAGATCCCGATACAAATCCTTGGTGTTGCCAATATCAAGCTTCCCTGAGAACAAAAAAGCATTTCTGTTACTGCAGCATCGTACCAAGAAACAGCATGCCTATTTTTCATGTTTACAGTAGTGTTTTTCAAATCAAAATTTTATTGGCCAACCAAATGCAGGTTATAGCAAAAAACAATCAAAAGAAAAGCAGGTAATTTTAGCAAGCAAGCAGTGACAGTAAATATGTAACAAAACATACGTACAGTGGTACCTCTACTTACGAATAGCTCTACTTACGGATTACAGGTAGGTAGCCGTGTTGGTCTGAGTCGAAACAAAATAAAAAAAAATCCTTCAGTAGCACCTTAAAGACCAACTAAGTTTTTATTTTGGTATGAGCTTTTGTGTGCATGCACACTTCATCAGATACTTCTGTTTCACTGTATCTGATGAAGTGTGCATCCACACGAAAGCTCATACCAAAATAAAAACTTAGTTGGTCTTTAAGGTGCTACTGAAGGATTTTTAAAATTTTGTTTCTACTTACGAATGTTTCTACTTACGAATAGAGCTCCGTCCACCATCTTGGATGCGGTTTAGATAGGATTTTTTCTACTTACGAATTTTTAGATAGGGTTGCTTCTACTTACAAATTTTTTCTCCCAATGCATTCCTATGGGATTCGACTTACAATTTTTTTTGACTTACAAATGTGCGTTCGGAACGCATTAAATTCGTAAGTAGAGGTACCACTGTAATACACAAAAACATACATCTATATCAGGTCGCAAAGCTGGTCTCACGGTTTTCCCGAGTTGGGAAGGTTTCACAGCACACATAGTTGTATTGAACATAACAGGCTTAGCCAGGTTAGACAGCAGCTGTTTGATTTTGTCGATGTCACTAAGCGTGGCAATCGGCTCTAAAAAAATATTTAAATATTTTGCCTAAAAAGGCACTGATAAAACTCCACATGGCTAATCTCATCTGGCATAACTTTATCCCGCCCTTAATACAAACATCTACACACAGGTCTATCTTGCTTCCTCTTGCCCACTTTAAGCCTGAAGCTCTATACAGTATTCAGGCATCTCCTGCTAGGTGGTCCCACAGATATTTCTATAATCTCTGCTGCCTCCTCACTATTAATCTCAAATAAATAATTTAAGCACATTGTACAGGGGTAATTACCATTCACATGGCAGATATCTTTAACGTATGAAAACAGGACCATCATCAGGAGGTCTAGGCGTTCTGCAACTGGGTGAGCCATCACCTCATTTTTCTCCGGGTTTTCTCCATCTTCATCCTATTAAAATAAAAGTACTGACTAAGGAGTACTGAACTCTGATAACGTCTGGAAAATCACCATTGTGGAGAAGCTTATGTATCAAATGTACATCATCATCAACAACAACAACAACAACATTAAGGGGGAAGTAAAACAGGATGCCTTCTGTTCAGAAGGGAGGTTTATTTCTCTTGTTAATGAGAATAATTCAGGCAAATGCAGAGCCATTAGACACAAAGTAGTGAGAATTTCAGAAAACATCAAAAACAGATGTTATATATATTAACTACAGCAAGGATGATGAAGAAGAAGAGTTTGGATTTGATATCCCGCTTTATCACTATCCGAAGGAGTCTCAAAGCGGCTAACATTCTCCTTTCCCTTCCTCCCCCACAACAAACACTCTGTGAGGTGAGTGGGGCTGAGAGACTTCAGTGGAGGAGCGGAGACGCGAACCCGGTTCCCCAGATTATGGGTCTACCGCTCTTAACCACTACACCACACTGGCTCTATTATTTGCTAAACAATGGAAGCAGAGGCAGGTTCTGAGAAAGCAAAAAATAATTAAAAATATATGGGAAAAGCTGGAATTCATAAAGTTAACAAGGGTGGTACATCCTTATAAAATTGTGAGAAAACTGGTAAATGGAATCCAACAATCAACTATGCACGCACACACAGCTCTCTCTATGTATGAAATAGGTATAACATATTCAGGGTCATATTGTTTCCAGCTATAAAGGAAATATAAGCAAATATTTAAATATTTGATACTGAGATTTTATAGAGATAATTTGAACATTTATTAAAAGTAGACTGACATTCAACCTATATTTTTGAAAGTGCTACAAAAAATAATTGTGATATCAAAGGTTTCGTTATCGAGATATTGTAGGAATACTGAAAGGCTTATATAATAGGATGTGTTGCATTATATAACATTCTTACCAATATTTGTATTATCATGTATTGTTTGTATTATCAAGAACATGGATTCCCCCAAAGAATCCTGGGATCCATAGTTTATTAAGGGTGCTGGGAACTGTAGCTCAGTGAGGGGGTAAACTACAGTTCCCAGGATTCTTTGAGAGAAACCATGTGTTTTGCATGTATGGCTCGGATGTGACCTGTTGCACTGCTCAATAAGCACACTTGCCATGTCAAAAAGTCCTTCTTCAGCAGCCCCTTCGCTCTCCTCCTCTTCTGCAGCTTCAATCTCTTTTCTGGGAGCACTCACCTGTTGTAAGGAGTAAGGATACTGAACATTTCTAAAGGTGTTTGATATGCATGCAAATGAAGGTGTACAACAATCCTTAAAACTTAGATATCCCACCCCCAGCTGAAAAGGTAACGGGTTTGATCAAATTATTACCCAATGTCACATTTATATCCTGCCTTAATTGCAAGGAGCTCAAGACAGCACACTTAGGGGACAATGCTCCATTGTGCAAACAGAGATCCTTGCGCTGATGGAACCTTCAAAGAATCATATAATTGTAGAGTTGGAAGGGACCCTGAGGGTCATCTAGTGCAACCCCCTGCGATGCAGGAATCTCAAGTGCATGGAGTGCTACTTTGGACACAGTCCATATAATTTACTTTTCCATCCAGGTCAAAAGCAGGCTATCAATTAAAGCCAGTCTAATAAAACCATCTATACAACCATCTCTTTTGTCCACTTAAAAAAAAAAAAACCACTGACCTGGAGATGGTATGGACCAGGCATAGGCAAACTCGGCCCTCCAGATGTTTTGGGACTACAACTCCCATCATCCCTAGCTAACAGGACCAGTGGTCAGGGATGATGGGAGTTGTAGTCCCAAAACATCTGGAGGGCCGAGTTTGCCTATGCCTTCCTTTTTCTAAAATGTAATACAAAATAAAGGTGAAATAATTAAGTCTTTTATGAACAACTCTCTATACTTACATCCATCTTTAATACCCTTTCAATAACCAGCTCCAGAATGTCATGCCTCAGAGTTGGGATATAGCCACTGATTCGTAGCATGTTATGCACGTAGCATTGCTGCAATGGAATTCCCCCACAAAAATGATAAATTAAAAAACATATACACAAAACGTTTTTCTTGTATAGAAAACCATTTGAGTAGTAGTAGGTTTGGGTCAGGGAAATTTTTTTTTGTGTAAGGCAGCGTTTCTAGAAAGGACCACAGCTCAGTCCTAAAGCTTGTGGGTTTTGAATGAAAGAGGTTCCAGGTTCAATCCCTGCCAATATTCTCAGTTAAAAGCAGAAAATCCCTGGTGAGATGGAAAGACAGAGAAGGCATTAACACTTGAAGGAATAGAAAAAGCTTCTACATGCTGACAGTTCTCTATGCTCATCCCGTATCTGCACCATCAAGATCTGTGGATACTCAGCTTCTACCACTTTTATTTCAAGAGGGTCATTAACAATAGCACTGACGCAAGACACACAAAGGAGAATCCCATTTTAAACTGAAGGCGGATTACTTACCAGGGTTCTTTCCGATTTCTTAACAAAGGGAAATTTGTCAATGAGCACCGGCATGAGAAACTGTGGTGTCCTGCAATGCAAGTGTAAAGAACCTTCAAAATAAGTGTGAACACAGGACAGCCCATTAAACGATCTCAGCAAACATTTCAGGACTTGAATGATGAAAGTCTCATAAAAAAGAGGCACAGGCACTGATTCACAATACTGTTTTCCACCCAAGTTTGAGACAGATTTCTTAACATAAATAGGGGGCTACTCAACTTAAGAAAAGTACACACCAGTGCTATAAGGAAGATTACCGGGCTAATTTGGACATATTTTCTCTCAGTAGAGCAATTACAATTTAATCCATTTATTAAATAAATTATTAATTTCATTTATTGATTGATTTTAATCAGTTACATCTAGTTCATCAGGAAAAATAAGAAACAGGCCCCAACAGCACAGTGTAGACATGCAAAGTCTTTAGTCTTTTAAAAGACGCATTGGAAACTCAAGATGGAGAATTAGATCTGTCCTCAGGGAAAAATAATCACACATGTTGTTAATCTAGAGTAAATTATTTCCTACCAAGATAGTTCACTCGCAATCATACTCCACCTAAAATCATGCACTGAAATGGTGGGGGGAATACACTTTATACATTAAGCAATTTAATTGAAAATACAAATTATGATGATGATATTTTAGTAGCACCCTAAACGCAGGATTAAGGCTTCTCTTTCTTACAAGCTTTCACATGTCATACCGTAACCGATTACAACAATAATACAGAGGAACCGACCTATTTTGAACTACAAAATATTATCAACTTAGGTAGCTTTGTCACTTGAAGCTAATATGAAAGATGTGTTACAGGTAGGTAGCCGTGTTGGTCTGACATAGTCGAAACAAAAAAAACAAAAAATCCTTCCTTAGAGACCAACTAAGTTTGTCATAGCTATGAGCTTTCGTGTGCATGCACACTTCTTCAGATACCTGATATCTGAAGAAGTGTGCATGCACACGAAAGCTCATACCTATGACAAACCTAGTTGGTCTCTAAGGTGCTACTGGAAGGATTTTGTTTTTGTTTTCTATGTAAGATGTGTGACTGTGTTTCAGCTAGCAGGTAGAAAGGGCTATGAATTAACTTAGGAGATTTACCAAATCAATTACTGTGTACTTACAAAGGGACGTATTTTGCAATTGTTTGCAGTGCTCTATGACAAGTGTCAAAGCCTTCAGTAACATCTGCAAGAATTGAACATCATCAAGCATGTACATTAATCCAGAATTTTTTCTTATATAGTTTTTCCATGTTAGATTTTATGTGAGCACTTCCTTAACCACTTAAGGTAGATAGATTTGGTGCTATTATATTGTTTAAACCAGGCATAGGCAAACGCGGCCCTCCAGATGTTTTGGGACTACAACTCCCATCATCCCTAGCTAACAGGACCAGTGGTCAGGGATGATGGGAGTTGTAGTCCCAAAACAGCTGGAGGGCCGAGTTTGCCTATGCCTGGTTTAAACTTTATATCTAATGTATGTGAGTGGCAGGGCTGGGCGATAACTGGTTTTCATCATTGTGATATTTCACCTGCTACACATCATAATATACCGATATATCAAGATGTCTGAAATAAAAATGGAGCTATGTAGAGGCACTGGCTGGCTTCACGGTTTTCCCCACATTGTGATTTTTGCATAGCACACATACAGTACACATCATGATTTGCGATATATCGTCAGGTCAAAGATGAAACCAAAATCATAATATGGACTTCAAACTGGTTTTGGACAATATACAGTGGTACATCGGGCTACAGACGCTTGAGGTTACAGGCGCTTCAGGTTACAGACTCTGCTAACCCCAAAATAGTACCTCAGGTTAAGAACAGTTTCAGGTTAAGAACGAACCTCCAGAATGAATTAAGTTCTTAACTCGAGGTGCCACTGTATTGATATATCACCCAGCGCTAATGAGCGGCAACAGCTGCTAGCTTAGAGAGCTTTTAAAGCGAATTAGGTGAATTCAGGGAAGGTAAGTCTATCAATGGGATGCGGGTGGCACTGTGGGTTAAACCACAGAGCCTAGGGCTTGCCGATCAGAAGGTCGGCAGTTCAAATCCCTGCGACGGGTGAGCTCCCGTTGCTCAGTCCCTGCTCCTGCCAACCTAGCAGTTCGAAAGCACGTCAAAGTGCAAGTAGATAAATAGGTACCGCTACAGCAGGAAGGTAAAAGGCGTTTCTGTGTGCTGCTCTGGTTCGCCAGAAGCGGCTTTGTCATGCTAGCCACATGACCCGGAAGCTGTACGCCGGCTCCCTCGGCCAATAACGCGAGATGAGCGCCGCAACCCCAGTCGGTCACAACTGGACCTAATGGTCAGGGGTCCCTTTACCTTTTACCTGTAAGTATATCAATAGCTGCTGCTGTGTGCAACCTCCAAGTTTCATTCAATGGAAAGCCACAAATATCAGAAAGAACTAGATTTCACCCTTAACCTTAACCCTAGAAGCCCCAGTGTAGTAAAATGGAAATAATATGGAACACAAGAAGCTGCCTTATACCGAGTCAGCTTAAACTGACTGGCAGCAGCTCTCCAAGATTTTGTGCTAACACGACTGACCATTAGATATGAAATGGCTACTCACTTTCATCATCATCTGAATCCGAAATGTCCACATTGTTCTCTTGTATGGTTATTCGAGCTAGGTGGAAAAAGCATTATTCTATTATTATACATTTCACGCGAGAATCTAATTGCCAAACTTAAGTTCCAAACGAAAATGGCCACTTGGTCAACAAACAATACAAGGCAGAAGAAAAGAAAAGAAAAACTCACGTGGTACAAAGTGCGAGACAATCATTGCAAGACATGGCCTAAGGTAGATTGTCTGTGCCGACACCAAGTTGCTCAGAAAAGCCAAATACTCTTCCACCACAGCCTGGCTCCTTTTCAGCCACTGCACCCTCTGCAAAATTACACATACACAAAGTTCGAATGCACGTTGCACAGACTGAATCAAGACCAAGTACAGCAAACATTAGAAATGGCACACTCTTACCAGTAAGATGCTGACTAGTTGTTCAAACTCCTTGGTCAAGAGTGTAACAGAAGACCGAAACTCACCCAGCCAGTTTATAATCTGGTCATCCTGCAAACAGAACCAATTTCTCTTTAATAGTCTGAACTTTATAAGGTGTGTAAAAACAAAAACAAAAAAACTTAGTAACGGGGATTTTTGATGTTTTTTTTAAACTGAGTTAATCTGACAGAAAGGCATTACCAGGAGTGTGATGCTGCCCTCTGGGGTGATGAGCGACCAGTCTTCCTCTCTAGTTTGAAGCTGGAGTGTCCAGGGTTCATCTATGCAGTTATGTAGTGATCCTAACCCCTCCCCAGCTCTAAGGCTGGAAGGAAGGCCAGGAACTCTGTAGCAGTTGTGTGGCTAAGGTGCCCACGGCACCTCCGGATGACCCTTGCCTCCCCCCACCTCTCCCGTGGGAAAGGCAAGTGAATAGTGAATAGTGGGCTAGGGTGGCAGCTGCCAGACAGAGGCACTCCCAGGCAGGCTTTCCTGCAAAAAAAGGTAGAATGGAGTGGGATGCCTATTGGGCTGTTGTTGGGCAGTGGCCAGGCCAGGAGGGAAAGGCAGCAACATGGCAACCAGAGCAAGGCCAGAAAGAAACCGGCTGGGAACCCATGAAAGCAATTGCGGAGATAAAGGATAGGGCCTTCTGGGCAGTGGCTCCTTAATTACAGAACCCCCTCCTTCCATATGCTGTCAGTTGTGATGATTTTGAAGTACACTCAAGTCTGTTTTCCAGAGTTTTTATTGACTTGTTAGTGATTTTTCGTCATTTAATGACTTACAATGGATCCTGAGGTTTCAGCTGCTGTTTTGTTACTGGTTCTGGAATACGTAGTAAATTATATAATGAAAAACTGAGTGAATATTTCTTTTCTCTCTTTTTTGTAGATACATACTGTGGTTGAACTTAGAAATAATGTACTTAAAAGTTAAATTTCTGTTCACATGAATGATTTGGCAAAGGGGGCAGGGAAGCCAGACACAACAACATTGCCTTCACATCAGTCAAAAAAACAGACATACAGTATTGCTGGTGGCACTGGGCGATTTCCCCTAAGTCGGATTTGGAACCAAGCTCTTAAAAATAGGGGAAATAGCTGAATTCTTTTGAACCCAGCTGTGTGCATATTTCAGACCCTGTTGTGCCTCCAGTAATATCACTGGAAGCACAACAGGGCCTGATCCCTCTCTCAATGAGCCCCCAACAACCCCATCCCTTATCTTTGTTGCTGCTCTGCCAATGGAAGCATAGATGGTCTCTTTTGCCCCTTCCCTCTTTGACACCAAACACGAAGATTCAAAGAGCAATGGGTAACATACGAAACCACATTAGCCAGCATTCCTTGTGTCTGACATGCAGCATGCCAGGCATTAAAAGGATGGTGCACAACCCCCCTCCATTCCTCTAGTGCCAGAACAATTACAAGGGTAAAGGTGGGAGTAAGCTAGGGACAGAGGGAAGCCATAAGTTCCTATGTAGCTTAGATTTTATCCATGCCTCTGGGCTTGTAAGGCTTCGTAGAAATCAAGTCTAGCATCACACGCCATGTTCTAAACTGTGGTCAGATCTGTTACTGATTTTCCTAGTTATAATAATAAATGGCAAACAAATGGTTCGTTTTTTTCTTACATTTAAGAAGTCATGCAGAACACAGAAATACTTGGATGAAAAAATCCTTACTTTTATGTCTGAATCTAACAGCTGATGCTTCAACAAATCAAATTCAGTTGTCTCACCCTTCAAAACAAAAACAAGAATTAAGTTGTACCCTAACAAGTCATGCAGCCTTGCATCAAAGCTTATTTGATCCCTATTGAAAATAAAGACACACATTGGGCATACAGTAGTACTGTTTCAAAGCATAAAAGCAGTTAATATATGTTCTTTTCTCTCTCTCTGCAACATATGTTAATAACTTTACTGTAACTCCCCAAAACCGTTTTTTCAGATTTAGTGACTATATCTTGTTTTCCTTTCACTTCTTTTGGTGAAAATAACTAAGATATTGCCAGAGACAGTGGGAGTATACAGCTACAAGACAATCTCTTAAGGCTAAACTTGCATTTTTCATTTTCAAAAACCCTTTCAATACAGTCAGAAAATACAAAAGATGAGACAGATAACCATACTACCTTTTGGTATTTTAGAAGGATGTCAGTCAACATCCCACCAAATCTGACTGTTTTCCTTGGTGGAGAACTTAGGAACTCATCTGCAGCCAACATGTCAGCAGTCCTAGGCAGAATAAAACATATGAATGAACACAGTAAGCCAGTGCTTGAAAGTGTGTGAGAGAGAAACCAATAAGGAATGAATGCTTGTGTGTGTGTTAAAATTCATACAAACAAGGGTTGCATTAAAATTTTAATTCATTCCTTATGCTGATATCCCACTTAATTCTCTCCAAAGAGAATTAAAGCGGCATTGATTGATTGATTACATTTATATTAAACCATTCCTCCAAGGATCTCAAGGTGGTGATGTGCATGACCCTCCCCTGTTTACAGTTAAAGAGTGTCAGGATAGGTTCACATATCCTCTTGACCATTTAAGCTCCCAGAGTTAGTGAAGGCCTGTCACTGCCATCGCAGTCTTTTAAGGAACAGTTGAGGGAATTGGGTGTGTTTAGCTTGGTAAAGAGGAGACTGAGGGATAGATACGACAGCCATCTTCAAATACAGTATCTAAAAGACTGTCCCATGGAAGATGGAGCAAGCTTGTTTTCTCCTGCTCTGGAGGACAGGATTCAAGTTACAGAAAACATCTGGAAGAACTTTATGACAGCAAAAGCTGTTGGGACAGTGGAACAGACTCCCTTAGAAGGAGGTGGACTCTTCTTCCTTAAAGGGTCTTAAGCAGATGTTAGATGGTTACCTGTCAAGGATGCTTTAGTTGAGATCCCTGCATTGCAAGGGGTTGGACTAGATGACCCTCGGGCTCCCTTGCAACAATTCCATGATTCTTCGGAGGTCCATCAGCGTGAGCATTTCCACTGGGACATCCCTCCCCACGCCCCCAAATCTGTCCTAGGGGATCCCACTTAAAAGTAGATTTAGGAGGCAGGAGAAACTTTTCACTGCGTCAGCAGCAGAAGTCCTTGTGCACCTCCATCCCACCCTCGCAGCCTCCACCTCACCCTCACCTGCGCTTCGACGAGGCCTGACTCAGGGCCTCCGCCTGCCGCCCAGCCCGCGGTGTCGCCGTTCTTCCTTTCCCCACGAAGCCGCCGCTTCTTCCCTTTCCATCCTCCTCGTGCGCGCAGCCCAAGAGACGCGAGTCTTTCCCACGCAGCACAGCCAGCGCAGAACTCTCCCTCTGACGTCCCCGGAAGTGAAACAAGAGACGATTTCCGGGTCGGCGAGGGGCGGGCCTTCCGCTGTTTAAAGGGCCACCACCCGCACGACCGAAGGGCCGGCGCATCGGCACTTCTGGCTCTTCGTCCTGGAGCGGCTGGAAAGTAGGCGCCACAGTATCTAGTAATACGGTAATGGTCCGTGGTGGTTTAGACCGGCGGACTAAGACCGGGGTTCGAATTCCCCGCCGGGTGACGTTCCCTCTCCGCTTGATCATCTGCCTCACAGGGTTGTTGTGTGAGGATTCAAATGGGAGAGGGGGCAAAATTCTGGACTAAATCGCAGGAACATGTTCTGGTTTCCCCCCCCCGCCCCCAAACCAAAAAACCACTCTGGTTTATTATACGCGTGGAGATCTGTCGATATGTATGTGATAAAAATCATTTTAAAAGAATTAATAAAAGTACTTTTTTATTTTGAAAAAACGGAGATGGAGGGAGAAGCGTTGTTCGCCACCTGGAACTCTTCTGCGAGGGAGGGAAAAAAAGGTGGGATGTGAATGGAAGGATTTGTTTGTTCCGTAAAACTGATATAGCACTTTGGTGGTATAAAAAAACTCAAAGCAGTTTACAAAAGATAAAACGGCAGGGAGTTCCAAAGTGTAGGCGCTGCCACACTAGACGAGCAAGTTATTGCAAATGAGGGACAGGTATTATCTGGCTCCTGTAAAAGTGCCAATTCTGCCCATCAGCATGGGGTAAGTAAGGTGATCTCGTAGGGATGAAATAATGAAATACAAATAAGTGCAGTGCAGTTCTGCATCATATGCATGTCTACTTGCTGCTGAGATCTAGGATTTCATCCTTAGCCTAATAATAGATCCCTGCCTATTTTGGAACTGTGTGTGGCAGCACACATCCAATGCATGATTCCCACGTGATCTCTTTGTCAATTTATACTCAAAGGGGGCACACTTCTGAACAGGTATGCATAGGATTGAATTCTTAATTATCCAAAAATTGTAAGTTTGTAAAAAAAAGACAGTATTTGAAGCTGGAGAGGCTTCAATACTTTTTTACAATTTAATTTTTGTTACGTTTTGGGGTTTATTTTTCAGTTAGGTTTTGGGCTGAACATGGCAGGAACCACAAGTAAAGGCTCTTGTTTCTGTCTGTCTTAAAGGACGTGATCATGAATGGTTCCCCTTACACGGGCTGCGTGCACACCATGCACATGACTTCCCTCAAAGAATCCTGAGAACTGTAGTTTGCTAAGGGTGCAGGTAATTGCAGCTCTTGAGAGTCCCATGGACTGCAATAAAATCAAACATCCATTCTGAAGGAAATCAGCCCTGAGTGCTCACTGGAAGGACAGATCCTGAAGCTGAGGCTCCAATACTTTGGCCACCTCATGAGAAGAGAAGACTCCCTGGAAAAGCCCCTGATGTTGGGAAAGATTGAGGGCACAAGAAGGGGACGACAGAGGACGAGATGGTTGGACAGTGTTCTTGAAGCCATGAACATGAGTTTGACCAAACTGCGGGAGGCAGTGGAAGACAGGAGTGCCTGGCTCTAGTCCATAGGGTCACGAAGAGTCGAACACGACTAAATGACTAAACAACAATTGTAGCTCTGTGAGGGTAAAATATGGTTGCCAGTATTCCTCTGGGGGAAGCCATGTGCTGTTAAATATATGGTGTGCATGTGGCCATGGTCCCATTCTGCCCTCTTCAAAGCCAAATGAAAATGAAGGGGAATTTTGACCATGCTTCACATACAATTTCATGTGAAACCATTGTAAGACAGTAGCTAAAGTGCTGTACTGAGGAGACCCAGGTTCGAATCTTCACTCACTGGTCAAACAATGGCTGGCCCTACCATTAGGCAAAATGAGGCAACCACCACAGGTGGATGCTATGGGGCAAAGATAAGACAAAAGTTGTATGAGCCATGTGGTGCACCCTGTGCCTAGCTGTCAAGTTTTCCCTTTTCTCGCGAGGAAGCCTTTTCGGCATAAGGGAATTTCCCTTAAAAAAAGGGAGAACTTGACCCTGTGTCTTTTAAGCTTGCCTGCTGCTCTTAGGTGCGATGGAGTACTCTGCCTCTAGCCTCACCCACCAAAAGAACATGGTCCCTGGAATGTTGACTACTAGGGAATGCAGCTATTGGGCTTAGAGATGCCCCACCCCCAAGGTTATGGTGTGCTTTTCCCTGGTATCAGTAGTGTACACATTTTTAATAACCAACCAAACAGACAAAACACTGCTGAACTGCACCCACCAATATGTGGGCTGAGGTTACGATGAACAGAGACTGTTTTCGGGTGGCGCGACTGCTGCAGCCACACTGGGTGCTGCACAGCAGGGGGCACCACAACAATGCTGTAGAATGCAGCGTGAGAGGCAGGGGCTGCCAAATTATAGCGTCACATAGGTGCTGAATTTGAGCATCTGTACAGCAAGGAATTGAAGACAGACCAAGATATTGCTACATGCTATGACTTTCAGGCATAGGGGGTCAAATGAAACCTGGATGGACATAGATAACATCAAACATGCCAAAGACGGGAATTGACTTGAAGGGGATTGTGGGGTAGAGACTGTAGAAATCCACCTTCTCAAACTAAAAAAAACAAGTCCCCCCCACAAATGTATGATCCTAGGAAGAAAAGGCGTGTGTGTATGAAGCAAGCATATTTCCAGTGTGTCTGCTAACGAAATCTTGTACACAGAGACACAAGCTCAACATGCCCCCCTCCCAAGTTTTGAAAATGTTTTGTTATGCAATGCTTTAGCTCTGTTGTGCACAAGTAAGTTTGTGGTACTTAGGAATGTGGCCCCAGAATCTATGAATAGGCAAGTGAGCAGAAGTAGGTGGAAAAGGGAAACCTAAAAAGCTAGTAAAAGTATATTTTTAGTAATGGAATGCCAGATTCTTGTTTGACACAATATCTACTTTTCTGCTTGTTTAAAATAATCTCTACCTGTTCCTTCATTCTATAAATTCAAATGTAAAGCAGAATCACAAAGAAAGACAACCATTTTAATTAACAACAATTTTGCCAGTAGCAGTATTGAATCAAGGTGGCAAAACTTTATTTAATGAGGTAGGTACAAACAGTAGACCTTCCAGTTGCCTTTGTCATACCAGCATTCTTTAGAAACATTTCTAGAATAATTATTATTTAAAAAAAATCAATGGCCAAGTTTCACCTATTTCACATTGTAGTAGAATCTAGTGCATTTCTATTGTTCCTCTAAGATGCAACATTTCTAATTCCAAGCCAATAAAAAAAGGGTGGGGGACCTGAGAATTTGGAAGACTGGACATTTCATTCAGTACATTTTACAGTATAAAAATCCACAAAATGACCAGCATGGATCCAAACTTAAGTTCACCCAACTTAGGTCCCACTAAAAAGCAGTAAGACAAGTCCCATTGGGTAGATCCAATGTCAGTCATATTCAGAGCAGTCCCACTGAAATCAATGGACTAAACCACTTGCCCATTGATTTCAATGGTTCTACTCTGAGTATACCTTAGTTGGATATCACCTATTGATTTCAAAGAGACCCAAGTTCAAACAACTTGACCCAAGTTCAGACAACTTAAGTCTTGGGATCCAACCCACTTCAACAATCATTCATAAAGCTCTCTTCACCAATGGATCTTAAGAGCATTCATATAAATAAGACATGTCATGCGTTTAAGGCACTTTTGAGGACATCTAAACCCTGCATTCAGGGTGTCAAAACTACTTCGCCAAGATCTTAGTCCTGTGAATACATAAAAGTTTTAGTCGGTAGCACACATTTACTGTTTGAGGATCAATGCCCTTGTTTTAAAAGTAGGAGTGCTATTCAGTTTATGGAAACATTTTAAAAAATATAAATCCTGTTGCCCCCAAGTAATTATTAAGTTGAATAACTGAATATAGATCATTTTACACTGCTTAAGATATAGGCAATGCTGCTTTCCAGCAGAAATCTGAAGCATAAATATTTGGCAGAAATGTGGTTTCATAACACAGTGCAGATTCCAAAGAGTTCACAGATGGTTCTATGTAGTTTTTCCAGCATCTGGTGACTAAGATGATGTTCACATTTGTTTTTCATCATAACTCACAGTAATAGTAAGTAACAGTCTTTGATAATTCCTGAAAGGAAAAACAAACAATGTAAATAAAAGATTTTAAGTATCAGCCTTTTTGAAAATATGGAAAAATATTTCCTACCAAGAAAAACAATTATGGAATCAACAAAATATGCCCTGAAGAGTCTTCAAAGCATCTTAATTAAGTCTGATTACACTGTCAGACTCAGATCAATGTATTGTACATTTTTACCATTCCTTGTAACTTAAGTATTTCTTATAATACTAATAGTGATGCTATTCTTAGAACATCAGTAAGCCAACTCTTCCATATCTCAAATCTTTCAGCATGTGTATCCAATCCCATTCAACCTGATCACTTTCTTTTAGAGCTTATCTAACAGTGAGAACTGTTCTTTGATTAAAAAGCTACTATTCTTAGAGGACTACTTTTCACAAAACTCATTAAGTCAATAGTTTCAGCGCATTGGTATAAAAAAAATCAAATTAATTATAGGATGAAAGTAAGTTTGTGTTCTGTATTGTACTTGCATATTTAGAGTGGTACAGATGCAATTAACTCTGGTTGTAGAAGTGGGAAATTATGCAATCACTCACTCCTTCCCTCTCTTCCTCTATCTTGTGTGAATTCCCTTATACCCTGATGTTCTGCATTAGACCATTGCCAATGCTGACTAAAGCTGCTTCTGATCTCCATGATGCAATTCTAAAAAGAAAACCAAGAAGCAAACTTAAAAACAAAGAAACTCCCGCACAAATCAAAGGTCTTTTGAAATAAAGACTTGACTGCCCTCTTAAAAACAGGTATGAAGAAGGCACCATAGGTGTGGAAACATCAGAGAACTCTCTGCATCATGCTACCCCATGTTTAACCTCACAAACGTGAGGGGTCTGGAACAGGACCGTTTTGCTCAAACCACAGGAAATGGGGAACCTTTGGCACCCCCAGATGCAGTTGGACTCCAACTCTTGTCATTCCCAGCCACTGGCCATGCTGACTATGTGTGAAGGAGGAGGCTCCCAACATCTGGAAGGTGACAGCTTCCCCATCCCTGATTTAGAAATGTATCCAGCTAGTATCCAGAAGCTTATAGTCAACCAGTCTGATGAGTACTGGTGTAACATTAGGTCCTACACCCACTAAAAGCCAATCAGGTGCATTCTTCTGACACCAGTAGCAGTTTCCCAAGTTATTTTCAGCAGCAGCCTTGTGAATAGAATGCTGCAATAACTGATCCAAGGGGTTGCCAAGGAATCGAGTGGCACAGTCCCTGTGCTCAGGAAAAGCCTGGCAAAAGCACTCTACACCATGATCAGAGTATCCAGAGGAAGTCCAGTTCAAGGAGTATTCCCAACAGAAAGTTTAATCCTTCCAGAAGTCAATTCCACACTAGAAGAGGTAGATCTCCTTGACTATGTGCCCCCCATCCCTATGTAGCATTAACATTTCTATCTGATCTAAATAAATAAATAAATCTGGATTCAGTTTCAGTTTCGTTATTTAGCCCCAAGCAAGCTCCAACATCAATTTGGAGTCATTACTGCTATTTGAGTTAGAAGTTACAGTCTAGCATATTGATAGTGTACTGATCATCCATATACAGTGGTACCTCGGTTTACAAACACAATTGGTTCCGGAAGTCTCTACTTAACCTGAAGCGTACTTAACCTGAAGCGAACTTTCCTATTGAAAGTAATGGAAAGTGGATTAACCCGTTCCAGACGGGTCCACGGAGTACTTAAACTGAAAATACTCAAACCGAGGCATACTTAAACCGAGGTATGACTGTAGTATCTCCCACTTGAACAACTGCCTCACATAAATACAAGTCTGTAAAGATTTAACACAGTGATAAAATTTGCCATTGTTCCCAGATAAGGAGCATTGGGAAGTGCCAAAATTATTTGTTTTCCTTTTCAATACAACTATTTGGATCAGAAAAGAGGAAAAACCCTACAACTTTACTTAAATATTTGAGGTTTGAAGGAAATAATGTATACATTTTCATAACGAACTATGAATTATTACTCATCTTTAAGATAAGCAAGTACAGTAATCAAACCATCAGCAGGAGGAGGCGGCAGTCAGGTACAAAGTACTGACCTAAGTTATACTTGTTGGCATCCGTCTGTCTCGAGAGACAACGGAGTCTCTGGGGGTGAAGTCAAACTGCTGTGTTAGCAGCACCAAAGCAGATTTTTCCCTTGTTTGAAATCTGAGAGCCAGTGTAGTATAACAGTTAGAGTGCGAAACTAGGACTAGGGTGATGCCAGTTCAAATCCTCCACTCAGCCATTAAGCTCTCACAGAGCACCCTTGGCCCATTTACCGCCTTGTTTTGAAACAAGTGACATGTAACCAGGGTTCATTGTTGGTTACAGATCCTAGAGCTCTGGTTCAGACAACATGCTAAGCCAAGTATCAGTCAGAGAGACTGGGGAAGAGCAAAGCCACGGTTTGGCTTAACAGGTTACCTAACAGCAGCAGTGCTCAGCCTAACCTACTTTACAGGGTTGCTGCGAGGACAATGATGTACTCGGGGTTGTATTCAATGTTATTCCTCCTCTTAGAAGACCCACTGAGATTAATGAACATGACTAATGTGGATCTATTAATTTCAATGGATCTTCTCTGAGTAAAAGTTAGTAAAATATTGTAACTCACTTTTCAGGAGGAAAAAAACCTCTTTACAAAGTGGCACACAATCACAGTATCAAAACCATCCCTCCAGTAGCACCTTAGAGACCAACTAAATTTGTTATTGGTATGAGCTTTCATGTGCATGCACACTTCTTCAGATACCAAGTGTGCATGCACACAAAAGCTCATACCAATGACAAACTTAGTTGGTCTCTAAGGTAATCTACTGGAAGGAATTTTCTAATTTTGTTTCGACTACGACAGACCAACACGGGTACCTACCTGTAAATAAAACCATCCCTGATACCCTGCAGGAGTACCATACACATGGGCATAGCCAGGATTTATGTTGAGGCGGGGAGGGGGGACACCCACCTGCCACCATCCTCCGTCTATCTAGATAGAAGATTCGGAAATGTCTCAACAACAGTGGTTTTAAATTACTTTCTTTTGACCCCAAGTGCTTGGTGGAAAAAAAAACTTTCTACAAGTTCCAAGTATTATTATTTTTAGTTATTTACCTGGCGCGGGGGGGGGGGGGGCAGTATCAAAACCATCCCTCCAGTAGCACCTTAGAGACCAACTAAATTTTTTATTGGTCTGCCCTCACCCACTTTGAGCTCCTTGGGGCTGGAAAGGCAATATAGGAATGAATTAAGTCAGGGAGTTGGAGGAGGCGAGGCAAGACACACTTATCCTAATAATGATGAGAATGATCATGCAGCTGCCATGAGCGAGTGGGGTCCTGCGGGCCCGTCGGGCGGCGCGTCCTCCTTCATCCCACGGCACGGCACCCACCTCCTGGCTCCCGGGCCTCGCCGTCCGGCCTCGCCTCGCCTCGCCTGCTTCCTCCTCCTCCTCCTCCTCCTCCTCCTCAAGCCGCCTGCAGCTCCAACGTGCTGGAGACCGACGCGGCCCCCGACGTCGTGGCCGCCGACATCGACGGGGTGTCGGCGAAGTGAGCCCTCCTGACGGAGCCCGGCTGGCACTCGGGGGACCGGTGGAAGGTGGCGAAGGACCCCGAGAAGCGCATGCTGAGGTTCCTGACGAGCCGGACCAGGCCTTGGCCTCGGGGCGCCCCGGGGGACGCCGCCTTCTTCTTGAGCGAGTGGCGCCGGAGCCCCACGTCGTCCTGCAGCTCGGCGGCGGGCACCTCCAGGTTGCCCACGTACCAGAAGACCCACCAGAGGAGGCTGAAGAAGATGGCCACGCCGCCGCCGTAGATGAGCAGGTCGGCGAAGAAGACGTCGACGAAGACGCCCACCAGGAGGAAGGCCAGGCCCACCGCGTCGAAGAGCAGCGCCATCCAGAAGGCGCCCGCGCACCGGCCCAGCCCCCCGCCCAGCGAGGCCATGGGCCGCGCCGACGCGGCGGGGAGAGAGGTGGCCGACTCCGGAGGGGAGCTGATGGCGTTCGACAAGGAGACGGCGCTGGACCAAAGCGAGAGCCGCCCGTCCGAGGCGACGGCGCCAGGCACCTGGAGCACGGGCACCTGCAGCGCCGCGGCCGGCCCGCCCTGCGCACCTGAGGCCACACCTGCCGCCCCTGAGGGGGGCAAGCTCCCCGCCTGAGGCGCCGGCGCCGGCGGCGCCTTCCCCAGCGCCACAGCCATGCTGGGCGAGCAGGAGAGAATCCCGCCTTACCTGAGGGACGGGGAGGAGGACACGCCCTCCTCCTCCTCGCACCTGGCGGGGCGGGGTGGGAGGGGTCGCGCGCACCTTGAGGCGGCGCGCGCGTCCCTTCCACCACCACCACCGGGACAGGTGTCCGTCCCCTCGCGGACTCTTCTTCCCAGACGCCTCAGGCGGTTCTCCATCTCTTTTCCTAACCAACCCAAAGGAGAGAAAGCATCACACTCGTGTGTGTTTGTTCAAAACGCAGCCCAGGGATAACTCAGTCGGTGGAGTATGACACTCGTGGTCTCAAGGGTTGTGGGATTGAGCATGACACGGGGCAAGGCCGGATTTAGGTTTGATGAGCCCCTAAGTTACTGAAGGTAATGGGGCTCTTTATAAGTCCAGCTGTCCTTTGTCATTCAACTTACAAATTGTTGCTGTTTTTGTGTGTGTGTTGAATACATGCTATATGGTAATTTATGGAGCTAATACCGTAGGTATCTAAAGCCATTTGCACATGCAGAATGTAGGCACCCTATATATAGAAATGAGCAAACCAGTGATATTTTAGGGAGCAGGCGGGGGCCATTACAGTACTTAAATCATAGGAGCCTACACAACACAAAACACTGTTGTTGTATGCATAGCTGTCAACCCTCCCTTTTTTTGAGGGAAACTCCCTTATTCTAAGTAAAATAAAAAAATTCCTTCAGTAGCACCTTAAAGACCAACTAAGTTTTTATTTTGGTATGAGCTTTCGTGTGCATGCACACTTCTTCAGATACAGTGAAATGGAAGTTTCCAGGCACTTATGTAGAGAAGGGGTGGGGAGGGGTGGGGATGGGGAGGGGGGATCACTCAGAAGGGTGGTGGAAATGGGTGATTGACTGACTGATAGCTGTTGATGACCGCAAACGACTGCAAATGGTTTTGCATGAAAAAGCAAGGGTTGAGATGGCTGAAGATCGCTTATCATGTATAATGAGATAAGAACCCGATATCTCTGTTCAAACCAGGTCCCTCCATGGTTTTGAGCTTGGTGATAAGTTGCAATTCAGCAACTTCTCTTTCCAGTCTATTTCTGAAATTCTTTTGTAGTAAGACAGCTACTTTGAGATCTTGTATAGAATGTCCTGGGAGATTGAAGTGTTCTCCTACTGGTTTTTCTGTCTTCTGGTTCCTGATGTCAGATTTATGTCCATTTATCCTTTGGCGTAGGGTTTGGCCTGTTTGTCCAATATAGAGAGCTGAAGGGCACTGTTGGCATTTGATGGCATACACAATGTTAGAGGATGAGCAATTAAATAGTCCTGAGATGGTATGTTGGATGTTGTTGGGGCCAGTAATGGTGTTGTCTGGGTGTATGTGGCAGCAAAGTTGGCATCTGGGTTTATTGCAGGCTCTGGTACCAGTGTCCATGTTAAGTCTGGTGGTTGTATTATTGTGGGTGAGGAGTTGTTTAAGATTGGGTGGCTGTCTGTAGGCAATGAAAGGTCTTCCTCCCAGAGCTTGAGAAAGGGAGCGGTCATTGTCCAGGAGAGGCTGTAGATCTCTGATGATGCGTTGTACTGTTTTAGCTTGGGAGCTGTATGTGATGACTAGTGGTGTTCTGTTATTTTCTTTTTTGGGTCTGTCTTGCAGCAGGTTCTCTCTAGGTATCTGTCTGGCTCTGTTGATCTGTTGTTTAACTTCATCAGGTGGATATTTTAGTTCTAAAAAGGTTTGCTGTAGATCTCTTAGGTGAGATTCTCTGTCTGTAGAGTTGGAACAGATGCGGTTGTAACGTAAGGCCTGGCTGTATACGATGGATTGTTTGGTATGTTTGGGATGGTAGCTAGAAGCATGTAGATATGTTTGTCGGTCAGTTGGTTTTCTGTATAAGGTGGTGTCTATACGTCCATCCTGTATTTTTATAGTAGTGCCCAAAAATGTATTTCTTGCATAGATTGGTTCATTGTTAGGTTGATGGTGGGGTGAAAGTCATTGAATGTCTGGTGGAAGGTTTCCAGGGTCTGTTGTCCATGTGTCCAGATAATAAAAATATCGTCAATGTATCGCAGGTACAGGAGAGGTTTGAGTGGGTAGGAGTTAAGGAAACGTTGTTCTAAATCTGCCATGAAGATGTTGGCATACTGTGGGGCCATGCGGGTGCCCATGGCTGTGCCGCTGATCTGGAGGAACAGGTCATCACCAAATTTGAAGTGGTTGTGGGTAAGGACAAAGTGGCAGAGTTTGGTAGCAAAGTCCGCTGTGGTTTTATCTGAAATGGTGTTCCTTATGGCTTGTAAACCATCATTGTGTGGGATGTTGGTATATAGAGATTCCACATCCATAGTGGCTAGTATAGTATTGTTAGGAAGATTGTTCAAATATTGTATTTTCCTCAGAAAATCTGTGGTGTCACGTACGTAGCTGGGAGCACTGATAGCATATGGTTTCAGAACAGAGTCCATATAGCCGGAAACACCCACTGTAATGGTGCCAATACCTGAGATGATGGGGCGTCCTGGGTTTCCTGGTTTGTGTATTTTGGGTAGAAGATAGAAAGTTCCTGGCCGAGGTTCCGCTGGTGTGTTTGTGAGGATCTGTTCTTGGATGTTCTTGGATGTTCTGTTCTGTTCCCTTATTCTAAGCCACAGCTGTCAGCCTTCCCCTTTTTTGCTGGAAATTCCCTTATTCCAGCGCCGTTTCCGGCTGCTATCCTGGATTGTTAGATATACCGTAGACTGTCCCCAGGACAGGTGAGGCTGCTGCTGATCCCTTATTTTCAAATCCGAAAGTTGACAGCTATGACAAGTTGTATGTAGGTTTTATTTTTTATCTTATATTTTGGAAATGTACATCCAGGGTTTTTTTTCTTTATTTTTTTTGGGGGGGCCCAAGAGAGTGGGGCCCTAAGCTATAGCTTATATGTTTAGCTTATACGTAAATCCGGCACTGACATGGGGTTTGGACTAGATGACCCTCTCAACTCTATGATTCTGTGAGTTGGATTCCGGCTAATTTTGGACATCATGACTGCAAATGACTCTTGCATTTTATTTTAGGGCTAGTGCTTTACACTGGGTAAATTACCTCCTGCTTTGGAAAAAAAAGTGAAATAATCCTTATATTACCAGGGAAGGACTTGTATCATTAACATCTGTGCATATTTACTCAGAAGTAAGAATCACTGTGTTCAAGAGTAAGCCATAGCGAAGCCTCTCAATTTTTGTATAAAGCTGCAGCTATTCTGTTGAATTCCCAATTATTGTTCTTAAAACATTTTATCCCTTGGAAAGTTGTTTATGTGGTCTATACCATGCCAAGTGTCTTTCAACACAACCTAACTAAGTTTAGTTTGTTAAAATCCCTTTAAAAATCAGAATTAGTGTTCTGTGAGGAAAACACCCAAGGGTTAAGAGCACTTTTTTCCATCGGCTGTTGCAGGGGTGGGGAAAAGCATATTTTGTGCAGGTTAGCTGTGTTAATCCAACAAAAAGAACAAAGAATCTAGTGGCTCTTTAAAAATAGATTTATTGCCGTAGTTAAAGGAACAAATGTGGAAACTGAGACTCTGTATACATTACTGTTTGCTTCGGCTCCAGTGTGCTCTCACCTTTTAGAGCTGAGTACACATGGTATTATCCACAATCCAGATGTACCCTGTAGTTTCTTGAGAAATACTGCTGCTTGATGCATTTTTCCTCAGACCGACTTCCATCCAATTTGAAAACATAAGCTATGGTTAAGCTATGATGTGTATATTTCAGACATCTGTTCCACTCACACAGATGACAGCACATGAGCAGATGACGGCTTTGTTGAATAGGAGCTGGGGTGGCAGCGCTGGGGTAATGGTGTGTACAGCAGGAAATGGTGTGTACAGCAACATCAGACATGACTTGAAACACAGTGGGGGTGCTAATTTGTACAAGCAAAAGCTTAGTCACTTGAACTTCATCTTTAAAAGACACAGGAAATCTGCCAGAGGAATTTTTATACCGTATTTACTCGAGTCTAAAGCACCATTGAATCAAATGTGCACCTTAATTTTCCGCAACGTAATTTGGCCAAAAAAGGTGAGCATTAGATTCGAGTAAATACAGTACGTGGCATAAGACCTCTTCCTTCTCTACTATTTTTTTCCTATCACCACTGCCAATAAAAATGTTCATAAAAGTAAGTGGACCCCTAGTGCACTTCAGGAAGAGAAATATAAAAGCTCTCCCCAGGCCTTTTGGCAGAAGCATTGTTTGGTTCCTCCTTAGAGGAGGACCGTTCTTCCTCCTGTAAAAAGCTCTGGCGGTTTATATCTGCTAGAGGTGCAAAATTTCTCAAGAGGCAAAAAATTAAGGTAGTCATGTTGGCCCATTAGAAAAATTATATGCACAACTGCACTACTTTTTATTTGGGAACAACAGAAAGTGGTGAGCATGTTTCCTTTACGTGAAGGAGAAGACCACAATATTTATAGGAAAAAGCAAAATCCTTTAGCACAAATGTCTGTTAAACCAAAGATAGTGGGAAAACTTTGCAAGCAGGATATCACTTTAAAAAGTATGGATCTCAAGCGCCGCAGTCTGTAGGGCTTCCTGTTAAAAGTCCATCATATCTCAGGGCGTGCTTAATAATGGGTAGCCACACCATTCCTGTAACAAAGAACATGAGTCCAATGGAAAGACAAACAGGCCCCAGGGCAGATGGCACATCTACAGCGTGGACCAAGTGCAAGGCAGAAAGGCCAATCCCACTAAGAAATACAAGGAGTCCAATGGCAATCAATGTAAGAGGCTTATTGTAGTACACCCATTTGCTTTGTTCCCCGATTATAACGGCCTCGTTCCTTGTTCCTGAAGGGAAGTTGGAAGCATCAACAAGAGATGGTGGCCCCTCATGGGTGGGGATTGGCTTTATCACAGACATGTCACAAGATGTTCTCCAAAGAGCAGAGGACCTAGAAAGTATTACATGCTTAAGTCATTTAGTCTAGCCAGTAAGAATATCAAAAAGACTATTCAGTAGAATGTAAGATCATTATTCCCATTCTCTTCCTCCCCCACCCTCTCTCCTTTCTTTTTCCCATCCACATGGTGTCTAGGACATTAGGGTCCCATACCGAAAGCAAATGAATTTTGAAAAAGACTCTCTGAATTGAATATGGAGACACGATAGGTACTTTTCCTTGTTTATTAGATTATTATTTTTTGTACCACAAGAAAATACTTAATAAAGACTATTTTAAAAAAGATGACGATTATTCAGAAGTTAGGTCCATCCATCTGAGCAGCAGATGCACAGGAGCTAGCCCCAGCCATGAACTCGCATGCCCTGCCACCTCTGTAAAAGGGAAGATTCCATGTTCATGGTTTCATGTGCTTTCCTTTTGCAGACATCAGCATGGGGACCAGGATAAGTTGTCAGTTCAGAATTTATATCCCACAGTGATGGCTGGTGCAAGCAGGATGCTGCACCACCGACCTCAGTCTGCCCTTTAGCCAGCCCCCACCTGCCTCCCTTTCTTACAACCACTTATGGGGTAGATCTGCCTGCCATTGGCTGTACTATCACATACTGTTGGTCTCCCTGGATTGTGCGCCATGGGCACCAAACACCACATGGAATCCAACAAAACGTACGGTAGTTATGACAAGTGGGAGCTCAGAGTGAGACATACTGGTTAATGAAACAAATATTACCAATTCTGAAGAAGTGTGCATGCACATGGAAGCTCATACCAATGACAAACTTAGTTGGTCTCTAAGGTGCTACTGGAAGGATTTTTTAAAAAATATTACCAAAATCCTTTAATTGTGCGCACTCTCATCTAAAGGAAACCAAAACCCATTGCGCTAGCCCTGGAATATCTCACTCATGAAAATGGGGAGCCATAATTTATTGGCTCAAGTAGCATTCCCATAAAATAGCATTCATTTAGTGTGCTAAGGCAATAAAGTGAGGAATCAGGACCAATCCACCCCCAGATCTCATTCAGTAATAAAGAGAACATACGGTAAATACTAGCCCTAATCGCTAATTGGCAACAGGCACTTGCGATGTATATTTGTAATAAACCATATTGAGTTTGGAGTTTATGTTATTGAATCATGAAGCAAGCATTCAAGTGGTTTCTCCCTCCCAAGTTAATAAATGCCTGCTTTAATCTAATCAGTTAGATATATTGATCAGATTACAGAGTTTATTAATTCTAGTGAGAAAAACAGCAGTTGCATGCTTGCTTTAGAGACAAATGTTCTGTGCACATGGAGAAACTAGAACACATCATAATGCTATCTAATACCTAGGGACAGGTGTGTAAATACACAAGTGGAAACACTGCAGAGCACTCAGGACCTCATCGTCTGTGCTGTTTTTGCCAAACCTTCCACAGTTTCCTCCGACTGCTAATAATGGGTGCGGTGCTAAAGTCAGGAAATATAGAGGGGTGGGTGTGTCATCTTAAAGAGTTGTTTTTAATGGTTCATGCAAGTAAGAAAATAAGATCTAAAGCAAAACAAACAGCATAGGCCAGTTCCCTGCTATCAGCTGAGATAAGAGTTCTTCCATTAGTAAGGACAGAGTTCACGATAGGAAACTCTACAATAGCTTATCTTTGATAGCCTGGCCATGTGAAACTAAAACCTGGCAGTATTGCCTGTAGTTCATATTATACAATTAAGAAAGCTGAAGCAACAAATTACTTTAAAAAGAGTGCTTAAGAGCATATTAATGTTCTGAACCTTTAAATAAACAATAGATCAAACCAAGGGTCCATCATTTAAAATTAGGGCACGGCGTCTCTATGGATCAGTGTTCGAAAAGCTGTTGTTGGAATTTAGCTCCCATAATGATCCCACTGCTTGCGGCTTGATGGGAGTTGGTGACCAACAGGATTTGGGGGGCTATTCCCAGACTTGCAACAGGAGCACAGAATTTTGCCTTACAGTATAATCCAAGGATATGAAACCTATACCACTACAGCTGTTGTTGGACTACAGATCCCATCGTCTTTGACCATTGACTCTTCTGGCTGGGGAGTCCACAGCTGGAGAGTCACCACTGTCTCCCCATCCCTGGTAATTCTCTCTTCCTTATTACCATGTGCATAGGGGGGTGGCAGCCTAAATTTGTTTTAAAAACTGAACTCTTCGCAGTTTGCAAAACACTTCTTCAAGCTAGATTATCCTAGGAAAACGTTTGAGGTACTATTTCAATAAAATAATGTAAACAGGCAGAAAAGCTGGCAGAGAGATGCAACCGTTTATTTGGTGCTGGAAGAAAGAATGTCTGACAGCCTAATCCTGTGCACTCAGGACTGGGTGCAAAAGGTATCATCAGCTGGCGCTGTAGCACCAATTCATCCGCACTGTTGTGCCTGGACTTTCTGCACAATGAAAGGGCATAGCGTAGTGGTAGAGCATCTGCTTTGCATGCGAAAGGTCCCAGATTCAATCCCCAATGTCTCCAAGGGGGGAAAGGGAGACTGCCTTTCTAAATACAGTACCCCGGATAATTGCTGGCAGTCAGTGTAGACAATACCAGGTGAACCAATTGTCTGACTTGGTTCAAGGCAACTTCCTTTGTTCTTTCAAAAAGACTCTGCGTTCTAATGTCAATCCAGGCTGTTTTGCCTGGGATCCTGAATATTGTCAGGGGTGGGGTGGGGACAGCATTCCCCAAACCTTTTATGTGAGTTCTTTGCATATGCATCTCCAAGGCAAAACTTTCACATAACAGTTAAAAAAAAAAAAGTACTGCCGCTTAGTTTATTAATTGTGCTAACAGTAATCTTGCTGCTTTACAGGTAAGTCCTACTGAAATCAGTGGGACTTGCCTCCAAGTAAATACAGGTGGGGTTAGGCTACATGCCATTTTGAGCCATTACTTCAAGGTCTGCAGGCAGGTTTTTACATGAAAATAAAAATGAAAACATTTATTCCTTTAGGGTGCCTTGCTAACTCACAAAGAAAAGTTTATCAGTACACACTACAAGGGGGTTTTCATAGCCATTTTATGTAATGCTTCTAGAACTATTTTTAAATTTCAGTTTTGTTAAAGCTGTGGTTAAATCTACATTGAAGGAAATAATAATAAAAATACACTGGTCACATCCACACCATACATTTCAAGCACATTTATACTACAAGTCATAGCTTCCACCACAAAGAATCTTGGAAATTGTTACCTTTCCCTCAGAGCTACAATTCTCAGCACCCTTAGAGAACTAAAGTCCCCAGAAAAAGCAAAACTCCAGAGGCAGATTTTTACTTTTTAAACCTAAGCAGACATCACAAAAAATTAATTGAAAGATTGTTCACAAAGTGACTTTAACCATGCAACCCTAAGAATACTTACTCAGAAGAAAATCCCAGTGTTTAATGGGGTTTACTCTCCAGAAGCGTGTTTAGGATTGCAGCCCAAGATAAAGAGCACCTAAGGAAGGGTATGGATGCTAAAACATGCCGTCTATAATTTCTTCAGATACATTCTTCCATAAAAAAACGTTGCATGCCCTCTCATAGGTATAACAGTTTAGCCTTTAGGGAAGCTGTCTTCCAATGAAGTCTGATGGCGTGTGCAGGGGGGGGGAAAGCAAATCAGTCTTTGCTTTTAGCACAGATATATTTGACACGGTTGAGTTTTGCTATTCTTGTGGAACTCACAGGATTGGATGATTAAACTAAACAGATTATGCACACAGCACTTTTCTGTAATCTGAGATGCAACAGATTACAGAAGAGAGGAATTGGGACAATATGGAGTATCATTCCTTTGAAACATGTTACAGTCAAAAAGAGGTACGCATTTGAGGGCACCCCCAAATCTAGCTCGTTGCAAGAGGCCCACTCCTTACTATTGCAGATTGCTGAAGGTTACATGCTCCAGTTCAGTCATATACAGCCTGCTGATCTATAATGTCAAGAGGGTGTTAGTTATTTTATTAGTTTATTGATTGCCTTCCCCACACAAGTCTCAAGGTGATGTACAATAAAAGACATTTAAAAGCCCAGTTAAAAGCAATGCAGAAAACAGCAGATATATTTGAAAACGAAAACGAAACACACAACCACCAAAAATAAGACACTCATGGCAGAAATCCATTGATCCAGCTGGGAAGGTCAAAAATGTCTTCTGTTGTTTCCAGAAAGTGCTGACATAGTGGGCTCCTCCCGTATCTCAACAGGAATGCTATTTCACAGAATGGGGGCAGCCATGATGAAAGCCCTGCACTAAGCAGAGGTAGATTTAGGGGGAGTGTGACCAGTTCACCCACACTGGGCATCGAGTCAAGAGGGTGCCATGGGCAGCTACAACAAGGACTTAGAACAGAAGATGAGGTGGGGGCACCGAATTTTGGTGTTGCCCAGGGCATTGCTGAAATTTGAAAGCCCAAAGTCCACCACTTCTCCAAACTACTGTGGAGTGGGCTTCTAAGATCTTTGGACTTACTTGGATAAACTCTTCTGCAGAACACAGTGGGATACACAAGGGATAAAGGGGTTTCTCAAGTACATAACCTGGGCTTCCTCATATGTTAGCACCAGCACCTTGAACTTTGCCTGGTAGTAGATTGGCAGCCAGTGCAATCTCACAACCAAGGTGCTGTACACTGGCGGAAGTTTGCCTCCATAGCCACCCCGTTCGCTTGGTTAAAGATACACTAGGAAGCAAACAAACATGATTGCTGTAAAATAGATTATCAGCCATTTAAAATATACCTGAGCAATCGCAAATGTGAAACATGTGAATGGCATGTTGCCTTAATGTTCATGTGCCACATTTTCTTGGGGTTGATTTACAGAGGATTAATTAAGCATGTGGCAACAAAACCAAGAGTCCCGTGGAATTTTAAAAGCATAATGTTATGGCATAAACGTCATGGACTAGAGCCCACTTGGTCAGATGCATGGAGCATCATCCTCAGTTGTCAGATATACCTGGACATGGGTGGAAGTAATGTAAAGGTGAAGCTAACAAGGGAAGCATATAGCTCCCCGCAAAGAATCATGGAAATTGTAGTTTAACCCTCACAAAGCAATTCCCAGCATCCTGCTTGGCAGGGGGTTGGACTGGATGGCCCTTGTGGTCTCTTCCAACTCTATGATTCTATGATCCTTAACAAACAAGTCCCCAGGATTCTTGGGAAATTCTGCTTCATATATATGGTGTGTGCGCACAGCCTCTGACAACAGCTTAAACGTATGCCATGGGTGTCAAACACAAGGCCCGGGGGCCAAATCCGGCCCGCCAGACCTCGTCATGTGGCCCGCCGAGCGCCCCAGCCAGCGGGACCCAGCAGCGGGACCTTGCTGCTGAAGCGCCGCGCCGACAAAGCGCCGACAAACAGCTGGGGTCGGGGGGGGTCGGGTCCCTTCGCGCTCTTTTCTGGCCCTGAATTAAGGCGGCGACCCCCCCCTTCCCTTTCTTTCTTCCTCTCTCTCGTTCTTATTCTTTCTTTCCCTCTCCTTCCTTCCTTCTTTATCTCTGTCTTATCTCCCTCTTTCTTTTTCTTTCCTTCTTTATTCCTTCTTTCCTACTCTTCTTTCTCTCACCTCTTTCCTTCCTCTCTCCCTCCTGCTCCCTTTTCTTTCTTTCTTTCTTCCTTCCTTACTTCCTTCCTTTCTTCCTTCTGTCCTTCCCATCTTTCTTCCTCTCCCTCATTCTTATTCTTTCTTTCCCTCTACTTCCTTCCTTCTTTCTCCCTTTCCGTCTTCTCTCCCTCTTTCTTTTTCTTTCCTTCTTTATTCCCTTCCTTATTTCCTACTCTTCTTTCTCTCCCCTCTTTCCTTCCTTCCTCTCTCCCTCCCACTCCCTCTTTTCTTCCTTCCTTCCTTCCTTCCTTCCTTCCTTCCTTCCTTCCTTCCTTCCTTCCTTCCTTCCTTCCTTCCTTCCTTCCTCCCTCCCTCCCTCCCTCCCCTTCCCTCCCCTCCCCTCCCTCTCTCCCTCCCCTCCCTCTCCCTCTCCTCAGAAACATAGGATGCTGCTTTATACTTCTGGCCCTTAAACCCTGGAACCAGGAGAGCAGCTCCAGTGAGTCAACCTCAGCCAGTCCCTTTGGTGAAGGGTGGTGGCTCACTGGCAGAACATCTGTCCTGCATGCAGAAGGACCCCAGCATCTCCAGGTACTAGTAGCTCTGCAAAGGTCCTGCATGAAACCCTAGCGAGCCTCCACCACCCAGTGCAGTTACCAAAAATCATTTTTCAATAAATTGTACAATAATTGTACATTTGAATATCTACTTGCCATTATTCTGACTATGTTTCTGCTTTCAGAGCTATTTATTACTTACATTATTACAAAAAACAGTAATAATTGAATGCAGTGACAATAATTTATGATAATAAAGAGTGGACACATAGTCCTACAGATACAACCGGCCCTTTGAGGGTGACCAAACTGCTGATGCGGCCCCCGATGAATTTGGGTTTGACACCCCTGACGTATGCAAAATGATCCTCACTACAGCAGTAAATGGTGACAGCACACCCAGCTAAACAAAATAACACCACTTGTGCCACAGGAAATTGTTGGGTTATATCCACTGGCTAGTGCTATTCATGTTCATTAGTTTCAATGGATCTACTCCGAGTAGGACTAGCATTGGATAGAACCCATTTTTTTCTGTTCCAACCCTAATGAACAGAATCAAACTAGAAGGGCGGAAGCAAGTCTTAAAAGTTAGCAAGTTGCTTCTTACAATAACTCCGTTGGATTCTATTTTAAGAGATTCTAATCGATGATAAATGTTTTGCACTTAGACAAGACATGAGTTTAATTTACTTGCCATGTGCCTTGAGAAATTTGTAATTGAAAATAGCTTGAAGAGATGGAAGCCAAATTAGCCAACATACACAGATGCACACACAGACAACTGAGTAAGAAAGTTTACTAAAAATGTTATGATGTAGAAATTGCAAGATTGTATTTGATGACTCTGAAATCAAGTGTTTACATCTGACCTTGACTTTGTAAAGTGCATTGGATCTGGCCAACACACGGTACAGCTATTAAGCACTAACTTGAGTGTTTTTACAAAAAACCATGAAAAATACTTCTCAAGATAAAGAGATAATGTGTGCAATTTCGAACAATTTTTAGAAAGTTATCTTTGATCTATATGTACAATACAAAACCATTTGCTCAGCTTCAAAACTCTTTGATAAAGAGATGTAAATGCTTTATTGCATAAATATTAGGACTACTGACGTAAAACTCAGAATTTATATAAACAGCATTTGACATAGTCCATATTAACTGGCCTCTCTAACTAAAAGCCACTAATAGCACAATTTAAAGTCCAGGAACAACTAGGCATTTAGATTGAAGAGATTTTTTATCATAGTGAAGCCAGTACTTTACCCTTAAAAAAACCCACCATACTGTAAGATGCATAAGGCTGAGGGAATCTGAGCATGTCTCCTCAGTCTCACACTCCAGCCGCCATTGGCTCGCTAATCTGGGGCTTTCAGTACCCGCACTTACAAAACTGGAGATGTGGCAAATTCAATCCTGGGAAAACCCCCCAAAAAACTTCCCTCTTGCAGAGGTGTGAACGCCTCTTTTGTTATTCTTGCTGCAACATATGCCTGTATCATTTGAAAACAAAGAAAATGTGCTATTAAATTCCTAAGTATTACTATTCATACCTCCTGTTTGCCTTAACGAAGGACAGAGTGGGGTGTGTGTGTGTATAGAAAATAGCCTCCTGCAGAAAGGCAAACTTTGTGTTTGTTGCTCAGTTCACATTTGCCTCTGGTCCAGCCCATCGCTGGCATGTGGTTCCCAGAAAGTTGCCCAGAAGGGAGAGAGGTCCTCTGGCTGAAAAATCTTCTCCACCTGATGCACATATTCCATCCTACTAAAGCAGGGCTGTGACACCTTTTGGAGCCCAGGACTGAATTTCCTCAGATGTAGTTCCTCAGAACTACAGCTCCCATTTACCAGGCCCACCGATCAAGCTGGTTGGGGCCACCATGAGAGCTGGGCATTTCTTTCAGATCCACAAGTCCAGCAACTCGCAAGCTGATCTCAAAGACCAGTCTGGCCACCAGTCTAGATGTTAAACGAACAGGGGTCAGAATAAAGTACAAAAATCATGATCTCCATCTTGGAACAGTGTTTAAATGTAGACTCAGACTCATTTTTGTACTTTCTTCGTTCTGTTCCACCCCTACCTGCACCTTGTCCAAAACAAAGAAACAAAACATGAGCCCTTGCTCTGTGTAACATCCAGACTGATGGAGAATTCCAGAGAACTGGAAAGCTTATTTGCTATTTTCTGACATTTTGCTTGGTCCTGATCAAAGTCATGCCCAACTGTGGATTTTGAAAATAGCATGCAATCTAGAACAGGGGTCGGCAACGTGTGGCCCATGAAGACCGTTTTACCGACCCATAAGCTGCCTGTGCAGATACTGGAAATTGCGCCTGCGCATGTCGATGCCAAAAATCGCTTCTGCGCAAGTGCGATTTTCCGCGTCTGGGCATGCGCAGAAGCGCTATCTGGCGCCGAGGACATGCGCAGGTGCGATTTCCAGCATCGCGCTGCACCAGTCC